>NC_068306.1:5209105-5286605 GCF_025860055.1 Xyrauchen texanus | reverse complement strand
AATCCTGTGTTAATGTATGCAAGTGTTTCATTGTTATGAAAATAACTCATAATTGTGGCATCTTGTAACAGTGTGACATTTATTGAGGAAACATGTCAATGTGGGCTCATATGCTGAGATAAAAGTGTTCATTGTACTGTGAAAACATCACAAAACATTCAGACTCTAAACTTCTGCTGCAGACAAAAACAAAGCAAAACATTTAATCAAACTAAACAGCAAAAATGACTCCTTCTGCACTTCAACACATCAGTGAAGTTACTGAGTGATCAGAAACTCGTCCAGTCAAAGTGAGGTAATGAGGAGGAATGATGGATAACACGATTCCTGAACAGCAGAAGAATTGTGTGTGTGCATGTGTGTGAGCATACACAGGAAAGCAGACAGAGATATGAGACATAAACACAATAGACACATAAAAACACCAGACACCAGAACACGACAGACATATAAACACCACAGACACATGAACACTACAGACACATAAACACTTCAGACACCAGAACACTACAGACATATAAACACCACAGACACATGAACACTACAGACACATAAACACTCCAGACACCAGAACACCACAGACATATAAACACCACAGACACATGAACACTACAGACACATAAACACTCCAGACACCATAACACGACAAACATATAAACACCACAGACACATGAACACCACAGACACATAAGCATGACAGACACCAGAACACTATAGACATATAAACACCACAGACGCATGAACACCAGAGACACATGAACAAAACAGACACATAAACATGACAGACACATGAACACCACAGACACAAGAACACAAAAGACACATGAACAACACAGACACATAAACATGACAGACACATGAACACCACAGACATAAGAACACAAACGACACATGAACACCACAAACACAAGACTCATAAACACCATAGCCACATAAAAACCACATACACAAGAACACAACAGACACATAAACATGACAGACGTATAAACACCACAGACACAAGAACACAACAGATACATGAACACCACAGACACATAAACACCACAGACACAGGAAAACCACAGAGAAAAGAACATGACAGACGTATAAACACCACAGACACAAGAACACAATAGATACATGAACACCACAGACACAAGAACACAACAGATACATGAACACCACAGACACATAAACACCACAGACACAGGAAAACCACAGAGAAAAGAACATGACAGATGTATAAACACCACAGACACAAGAACACAATAGATACATGAACACCACAGACACAAGAACACAACAGACACATAAAAACCACTGACACATGAACACCAGAGACACAAGAACAACACAGAAACATAATCATGACAGACACATGAACACCACAGACACACAAATACCACAGACACATAAACATGACACATGAATACAAAAGACACATGAACACCACAGATACATGAACAACACAGACACAAGAATACAAAAGACACATGAACACCACAGACACAGGAAAACTACAGAGATATGACACATATACACTCCAGACACCAGAACATGACAGACATATAAACACCACAGACACAAGAACACAAAAGATACATGAACACCACAGACACATGACCCATAAACACCATAGCCACATAAAAACCACAAACACAACAACACAACAGACACAAACACCACAGACACATGAACAACACAGACACATAAACTTGACAGACACATGAACAACACAGACACGTGACACATAAACACCATAGCCACATAAAAACCACAGACACAAGAACACAACAGACACATAAACACCACAGACACATAAACACCACAGACACAGGAAAAATACAGAGATATGACACATAAACACCATAGACACATAAACACTCCAGACACCAGAACACGACAGACATATAAACACCACAGACACATAAACACTCCAGACACCAGAACACGACAGACACATGAACATCACAGACACATGAATACCACAGACAGATTAACAACACAGACACATGAACAAAACAGACACATGAACAACAGACACATGAACAACACCAATCCTAAACACTCCCTTTACAACAACACTGAATCTAAACATCCCCATCACAACTACACCAAT
Organism: Xyrauchen texanus; assembly: GCF_025860055.1. Taxonomy (NCBI): domain Eukaryota; kingdom Metazoa; phylum Chordata; class Actinopteri; order Cypriniformes; family Catostomidae; genus Xyrauchen; species Xyrauchen texanus. Next base: position 5,284,507 of record NC_068306.1, on the reverse strand, counting down.
CCTAAACACTCCCATCACAACAGCACTGACGCTAAACACTCCCATCACAACAACACCAAACCTAAACACTCCCATTACACCAACACCGAGTCTAAAGACCCTCATTAGAACAACACTGACACTAAACACCCTGATTACAACAACACTGACACTAAACACCCCCATCACAACAACACCAAACCTAAATACTCCCATCACAACAGCACTGACACTAAACACCCTGATTACAACAACACTGACACTAAACACCCCCATCACAACAACACCAAACCTAAATACTCCCATCACAACAGCACTGACACTAAACACCCTGATTACAACAACACTGACACTAAACACCCCCATCACAACAACACCAAACCTAAATACTCCCATCACAACAGCACTGACACTAAACACCCTGATTACAACAACACTGACCCTAAACACCCTCATCACAACACTGACACTAAACACCCCCATCACAACAACACAAAACCTAAATACTCCCATTACAACAACACCGAGTCTAAACACCCTCATCACAACAACACTGACACTAAACACCCCCATCACAACAACACCAAACCTAAATACTCCCATTACAACAACACCGAGTCTAAACACCCTGATTACAACAACACTGACCCTACACACCCTCATCACAACAACACTGACACTAAACACCCCCATCATAACAACACCAAACCTAAACACCTCCATCACAACAACACCAAACCTAAACACTCCCATCACAACAACACCAAACCTAAATAAACCGTGTGGAGTGGTGGTGGTGTAGTGGTCTAAGCACATAACTGGTAATCAGAAGGATGCTGGTTTGAGCCCCACAGCCACCACCATTGTGTCCTTGAGTAAGACACTTAACTCCAGGTTGCTCCGGGGGGATTGTCCCTGTAATAAGTGCTCTGTATAAATACATTGGTACTCAGAAGGTTGCTGGTTCGATCCCCACAGTCACCACCATTGTGTCCTTGAGTAAGGCACTTAACTCCAGGTTGCTCCGGGGGGATTGTCCCTGTAATAAGTGCTCTGTATAATACATTGGTACTCAGAAGGTTGCTGGTTCGATCCCCACAGTCACCACCATTGTGTCCTTGAGTAAGGCACTTAACTCCAGGTTGCTCCGGGGGGATTGTCCCTGTAATAAGTGCACTGTAAGTCGCTTTGGATAAAAGCGTCTGCCAAATGCATGAATGAATGAATGAATGTAAATACTCCCATTACAACAACACTGAGTCTAAACACCCTGATTACAACAACACTGACCCTAAACACCCCCATCACAACAACACCAAACCTAAATACTCCCGTTACAACAACACCGAGTCTAAACACCCTCATAACAACAACACCGAGTCTAAACACCCTCATAACAACAACACCGAGTCTAAACACCCTGATTACAACAACACTGACCCTAAACACTCCCATCACAACAACAACACCAAACCTAAATACTCCCATTACAACAACACCGAGTCTAAACACCCTCATCACAACAACACTGACACTAAACACCCCCATCACTAGGGTGACCATATTTTGATTACCAAAAACCAGGACACTCGGCCCGGCAATGAGATACTCAAATGATACTCGAATTTTACTCAAAGATGCCTTGTTAATTTCAATACATTTAAAGTAGGCTATGCCTCTGTATGGATAGAAAATTGTTATTACAAAATACTATCTATCAAAGACACAAAAAAGACAGCCAGGACAGGACGTGAAAACAGGACATGTCCTGGTAAAACAGGATGTTTGGTCACCCTACCCATCACAACAACACCAAACCTAAATACTCCCATTACAACAACACTGAGTCTAAACACCCTGATTACAACAACACTGACCCTACACACCCTCATCACAACAACACTGACACTAAACACCCCCATCACAACAACACCAAACCTAAACACTCCCATTACACCAACACCAAGTCTAAACACCCTCATAACAACAACACCAGGTCTAAACACCCTCGTTAGAACAACACTGACACTAAACACCCTAATTACAACAACACTGACACTAGGCAAGGCAAGGCAAGTTTATTTATATAGCACATTTCATACACAATGGTAATTCAAAGTGCTTTACATAGAAGAGATTAAAATAAGAATAAAAATAAGAATAATTGAAACAGTTTTGAATAAAATAAAATAAAATACAGTACAAACAGTCGGACACACAGTGGCACAGTGCTCATTCAGTAAATGCACAGCTAAACAGATGTGTTTTGAGTCTGGATTTGAATGTGACTACTGCAGGAGCACATCTGATCTCTTCTGGAAGCTGGTTCCAGCTGCGGCGGCATAATAGCTAAAAGCAGACTCTCCTTGCTTAGAGTGAACCCTTGGGATTTCTAGCTGATGTGATCCTAATGATCTGAGTGATCTGTTGGGTTTATATTCAGTGAGCATATCTGCAATATATTGAGGTCCTAGCCCATTGAGTGATTTATATACCAGTAATAATACTTTAAAATCAATCCTAAATGTAACTGGGAGCAAGTGTAAAGACCTGAGGACTGGTGTGATATGTTCATATTTTCTGGTTCTGCTCAGAATCCTGGCAGCAGCGTTCTGTATGAGCTGCAACTGTCTTATGGTCTTTTGGGAAGGCCAGTGAGGAGTCCATTACAATAATCCACCCTGCTGGTGATGAAAGCATGCACAAGTTTCTCTAGGTCTTGACTGGAAACATAGCATCTAATTCTTGCAATATTTTTCAGATGATAGTATGCTGATTTAGTTATTGCTTTGACATGACTACTGAAACTGAGGTCTGACTCTAGAGACACACCAAGATTCCTGACTTGATTTTTTGTTGTTTGACCCCTAGCGTCAAGGTATGCATTCACCTTGAGAACTTCATCTTTGTTTCCAAACACAATGACTTCAGTTTTGTCTTTGTTTAACTGAAGAAAGTTTTGGCACATCCAACTGTTAACTTCATCAATGCATTGGCACAGGGAGTCAATGGGGCTGTAATCGTTAGGTGATAGGGCTAAGTAGATCTGTGTGTCGTCTGCATAGCTGTGGTAAGCAGTTTGGTTCTTTCTCATTATTTGGCTCATTGGGAGCATATACAGGTTGAACAGGAGTGGCGCAAGAATTGAGCCTTGAGGGACTCCGCATGTCATGGACGTCCACTCAGACTTATGGTCTCTTATAGCTACTCACATAATAACCTCTCCCATCTAAGTATGACCTGAACCATTTTAGGACCATCCCAGAAAGCCCCACCCAGTTTTCCAGCCTGTCAAGAAGTATGTTGTGATCGACAGTGTCAAATGCAGCACTGAGGTCGAGTAGTACCAGTACTGATAATTTGCCTGTATCAGTATTTAAGCGAATATCGTTTATTATCTTTATGAGCGCTGTCTCTGTGCTGTGATGCGATCACAACCCTCATCACAACAACACTGACACCAAACACTCCCATCACAAGAACACCGACTGTGAACAATCCCTTTACAACAACACCAACCCTAAACACTCCCATCACAACAACACCGACCCTAAACACCCCATCACAACAACACCAGGCCCTAAACACTCCCATCACAACAACACCGACCCTAAACACCCCATCACAACAACACCAGGCCCTAAACACCCCATCACAACAACACCGACCCTAAACACCCCATCACAACAACACCGACCCTAAACACTCCCATCACAACAACACCAACCCTAAACACTCCCATCACACCAACACCAACCCTAAACACCCCATCACAACAACACCGACCCTAAACACCCCATCACAACAACACCGACCCTAAACACTCCCATCACAACAACACCAACCCTAAACACTCCCATCACACCAACACCAACCCTAAACACTCCCATCACAACAACACCAAACCTAAACACTCCCATCACAACAACACCAACCCTAAACACTCCCATCACAACAACACCAGGCCCTAAACACCCCATCACAACAACACCAGGCCCTAAACACCCCATCACAACAACACCAGGCCCTAAACACTCCCATCACAACAACACCAGGCCCTAATGGCCCCTCCAGAGCTCCCACAACGGCAGCCAGACGAGGAGACAACTGACAGTCTGATCACAACAACATCATTACAGTCTGTCAGTCACACATGACCTGAGTGTGTGTGTGTGTGTGTGTGTGTGTGTGTGTGTGTGTGTGTGTGTGTGTGTGTGTGTGTGTGTGTGTGTGAGCGTGTATTTATCACTTTGTGGGGACCAAATGTCCCCATATGGATAGTAAAACCCGAAATTTTTGACCTTGTGGGGACATTTTGTCGTGCCCATGTGGAAAACAGCTTATAAATCATACTAAATTATGTTTTTTGAAAATGTAAAAATGCAGAATGTTTTCTGTGAGGGTTAGGTTTAGGGGTAGGGTTAGGTTTAGGGGATAGAATATAAAGTTTGTACAGTATAAAAACCATTATGTCTATGGAAAGTCCCCATAAAACATGGAAACACAACATGTGTGTGTGTGTGTGTGTGTGTCTTATATATATATATATATATATATATATATATATATATATATATATATATATATATATGACATCATTATTCAAGTCTGTGTGTGATTTACTTCATTAGTCCACAGTATCATTATTTAATTAAAATGTACAAGCATTGACATGCACAACAGTTAATGGCTCGAGGAACGTGTGAACACACACACACACACACACACACACACACACACACACACACACACACACACACACAGTGTGTCATTACTTCCGTTTTGTTAATAAGACTTACAGTAAAAGAAAATCGACACTTTCGCATACGCGCGCGCCCCCTGCCGCAAGTCTAGCGTACGCACAGGCTCCATTACGCAATTTTCCCGCGACCCCATCGGGTTGGAAGTCGCTTCCCTTTGCGTCAGCGGCGATTGGGCGCGTGCGTGTTTGCGCGGTGAGGGCAGTGTGGACGCGCGTGCGTCAGTGCGGTTTGGTTCTGTTCGTCTGCAGTCGCTTTCAGCGGATAAAAGGGTTAGAGTTAGTGCTCAACCCGCATCGCTCGCACGGATCGCTCGGGTGTGTGTGGGGCCTGCGTGCGGAGCGGCATCGCGGCGTTTTATTCAGCGTTTCTCTCACATTCGGTGAGTTTGAGCGCGTTAGCATGAAGCTAAAGCACGAGCGCTATTGTTTGTCTGTTGCGTCCACGTGCACAACACACTGTTATCTCTTTATTTATCTCTCTGTATATGTCTGTCTGTCGTGCCATCCTGATATACAAACATCGCTCTTTTTGTCAGACTGAATCTAACCGTCTATTTATGTTGTAAACACTGTATTTAACACTGTACAACTATGTAAACAACATCACAGTCTGTCCTTCTCGCCATACTTTCACCTGTCTGTCACTTCATCCATTTATCAATCACCTGTCTGTCTGTCTCCGCCCGTTCATATGTACTTTGAAACCATCTGACTGTCAAGTTTTGCATAATTTTATTGGCATTATTGTTTTATATGCGTGTATACAGCCTGTGTGCGTGTTTATCAGTTGTGAGAGTGTCCCGATTAAAGATCTTGTGTTAATGTGTGTGTGTCAGTGTGTGTGTGAGCAAGAGATGGTGATGGAGAAGCCGAGCCCCCTGCTCGTAGGACGCGAGTTTGTGCGGCAGTATTACACACTCCTCAATAAAGCACCTGATTACCTGCACAGGTGAGACAAACACACACATTTAAATCATTGATCACACTGACAGTCAGGTGTAACACTGTTTTTGTGTTGAGCAGGTTTTACGGCAGGAACTCGTCATATGTTCATGGAGGTGTGGACAGCAGTGGGAAACCAGAGGAGGCCGTGTACGGTCAGGCTGTGAGTAAGACACACACACACACACACACACACACACACACACACAGAGTGATTGACAGCTCACATCACCATCATTACCCTCATCACAGGGCGCTCTTAGCCACGTGAGGATGAGAAAATGCTACTGTTAATCCAAAAATATGAACATGCGACTTGTAAAGGGAACATGTCTTTTTTATTATTTAAATTCCTTGAGATTCACTTATAATATTATTGTGTTTTGCACAAAAGCAGTCATATATATGTGTAAAACGATCATTTTCCACCCTCATTCTGACCCTGTGTCAGAAACGGTTTTGGTGCTGCTTCTCCTATAAGACTTGACAGTACGCGCCCACTGTTCTGATTGGCTCTCTGCTCTTGACTGACCTGTCATCTCACTGCTCACCGCTGCTGGGCGGGGCTACAGTCGTGAAGAGGTAAAGGAGTGGTTGATGTGTGGACGCGGTCAGTAAATGATTGATCGTCTTTAATAATTTGATGTATAAAGTTTCAGTAATCACACCTGCAGACTTTGATGAGGCTGTCTATCTGCTGTTAGAGGTCGCTTGCACGCTGCATGTCTTGTCCACATCAGAGAAGTGTTCTAGATGAAGATAAATAAATAAATAAACGATATGTTTTCTGCATACACCGTGACCGTGTGTTAGCACTGTGAAAGTGTTTACTCCACCTCTGACATGACAACCAGCTGAACCGGATGCTATCGGACGCCTCTGCAACGCCCTGTCCAGTGTGTTTCTTATAGTGATCTTTATTACGACTTTAAATGTGTATCGTCTTTTATTTCCAATGCTCTATTTGTTCATTGGGAGTCAGCGCGTGTGAATGGGCGTGATGAGTCTGAGGGGTGCTGGCAAAGGTGGTCTGAACGTTATTTTTGTAATTCCGTTTGATGCCACTAGTAGCGCAGAAATGACACACTCCACCTTTAATTGGCTAAAACCACCATGATGCCTTTTCCTTTTCTAAAATGGTGTTTGTAAACTGTGTGTGAATATTCCCAACATTCTGACAGTGCAATCTCTCTCTCTCTCTCTCTCTCTCTCTCTCTCTCTCTCTCTCGTGTGTGTGTGTGTACGCAGGAGATTCATAAGAAGGTGATGTCACTGCAGTTCAGTGAGTGTCACACTAAGATTCGACATGTTGATGCTCACGCGACCCTTGGAGACGGGGTCGTCGTCCAGGTGATGGGAGAGCTGTCCAATAGCGGCCAACCGATGAGGAGATTCATGCAGACGTTTGTGCTCGCTCCTGAGGTGACACTCATGTCACAGAACGGCTTCCTGCGTGTTATGGCCCATCTCAGTATATTTTGTGATGTAGCGCTGGGTTAAATGTGAAACGTCTGGTGTTGATTTTGTATTATTTCAGGGTTCGGCTGTTAATAAGTTCTATGTGCACAATGACATCTTCCGCTATGAGGAGGAAGTGTTTGGAGACTCGGAGGCTGAACTGGGAGGTAAAGCTATAAAACAAACACAATGTTTACATTAGTGGATGCACCGATTGCTCTGATGCTGACACTAACTGGGTCTGGTATCGGTCAGACGAGCCTGATCCAAATGTGATCTGTTTGTTACTCTTGGTCGTTACTGTAATGCTCCATTAAAGTAGTCCATATGACTCGTGCATTTCATTTGAAGTCTTTGGAAGACAAACAATAGCTTGCTGAATCACAAAAGGTTGCGTTTAATGAATATATAATGTGCATGCACGGCTCGCGCACACACACGCTCGCTCGCGCACACACGCGCACGCACTCACGCTTACACATACGCACTCACACACATGCACATACTCACATGCTCGCGCACGCACACATATACTCGCGCACGCACACGTATACTCGCGCACGCACATGCACACATACTCGAACGCTCGTGCTCACGCACGCATACATAGTCGCACGCTCGCGCTCACACGCACCCGTACACGCATTCAGGCATGCACACGCGCACACTCTGGCACGCACTCGCACACACTCGCGCACTCGTGCACTCATACACACACACTCACACATGCACACGCGCCCTCTCACAAATGCACGCAAACGCACGTGCGCACACACACACTTGCATACGCACATGCGCACACACACATACACTCCATATAAATCACCGTATTCCTGGAGTGTCAGAATAAAGGCCCTGGGTTTTTGTTAATGACTGAAATACATTACTATTGTATAATAACATTCTAATATTTGTTATTTTATATTTATTATTATTAATAATAATATTTTAATCCTATTACAACTAAAGTGAACAATAAAAGAGATCTGAATCCATTTAAATCAGTAATTAACCCCAAAATTTAAATTGTCATTTATTCACCCTGTGTGGACCTTCAGCTCTGTAGAGCCACACAATACAAGTGAATGGTGACCAGAACAGCTCCAAAAAGCTCATAAAGGCAGCATAGAAGTAATCCATGTCTTCAGAAGTGATATGATAGATGTGACTGAGAAACAGATCAATATTTAAGTTATTTTTTACATTTTTATAGTAAAATAAAAGGATCCACGTTTTGTTTCCAGTGTCGAATGATTTGTCATCTTGTTTTGATTCTGTACTCGATCGATACGTTCACTGTGCTCTCACCTAATGGAAATACAATGTGCTTTGATGTGTGTGTGAGCAGACTCTGAGGAAGAGGAGGTGGAGGAAGAGCAGGTGGAGACTCAAGCGTCACCTGAGCCCACTCAGGACAGGACAACCAGCACCACCTACTATGAGCCGCCTCCTGTCAGGTACTTGAAAATCACATGATGTCATCATTGAGCTGATGGGGCGCGTTGTGACAGTGCAGTGTGTGTTCTAACCTTAGCAGCAAGTTAACTAGATAAACTGCAGTGTTGATCAGTCTTTATGCTAATGGTCTCTTGTACTCAGACTGTCACATGTTCTGCAGTAATGGAGTCGAGGAGCAGCAAGAGGAGCCGGGACCAGAGGCGGAGCCAGAACCCCAGCCTGAACCCCAGGCCAATCAGGAGACAGAGACTGAGCTTAACCCTGAAGCAGAGCTCCAGGTGTCAGAGGCTGAGCCTGAGGAAGAGGAGAAACTGCCTGAAGAGGAGAAAGGCCCCACCCCGGCCCCGCCCAGACTCCACCCCCTCACACGACTGAACAGACCAAGGTAACTGGAGCGCTACTGTGGTGTTGTTGCTGTAACGGTGTTGAATCGAAATGTGGTGTTGAGTGTTATGATCTCATCAGCAGGCATTCTCATGGGCTTCAGTGACCAGTAAGCATCTTCCGCCCGCCGGAGCACTGCCCGCTTTTGGAATCTCACCACACGTGGTGAAAGCCGCCAGTGCACAGGTACAACACCAACCACACGCTTAAATTAAAAACCTGTTTTGAAATCATGATAATGTGAAATTAAACTTTGATATTAGCGATGGAGGATATATCTGCGGCTGATATTATTGGACATAACCAGGAAAATTTTAATATTATTGGCGTGATAATGGAATTTGCTAATATTTGGAGAATTTGATAATGGAGAGTTTGGAGATTAGGTTTGTATTGTGTTTTGTTTAAAGTTTGTTGCATGCTGTTTATCGCCTGCTAATGAGTTTGTGTGCACTCAACTCTCTAACGCCCCCATCAGCTCAAACTTCACCTGTGTTTGCCTTGAATAACACCTGAACGGTCAAACATCATTTCCACTGACTAAAATTCATGTCTGCCTTTTTGAACGTCATTAGTACAAAAATATATTAAAAACTTAAATGTATAAGTGCTGGAAAGATGGCAGTAAATGGCTGTTAAGCTGAAAGTCTGTGCTGACCATCTTCACTCAAATCTTCAATAGATCACTGGAGCAGTGTGAAGTTCCCTGCTGCTTCAAACGCTCCACCATCATTCCAGTCCCCAAAAACCCAAATCACAGGACTTAATGACTACAGACCTGTCGCTCTGACGTCTGTGGTCATGAAGTCATTTGAGAGACTGGTGTTGGCCCACCTGAAGGACATCACTGGACCCCTGCTGGACCCGCTTCAGTTTGCTTACCGAGCAAACAGGTCTGTGGATGATGCTGTCGACATGGGACTGCATTATATCCTGCAACTCCTCGACAGACCTGGGACTTATGCAAGGATCCTATTTGTGGCTTCTGTTCAGCGTTCAATACCATCATTCCTGATCTTCTCTCAACCAAACTGACCCCAATCTGTCGGTGGATCAACAGCTTTCTGACAGATAGGCAGCAGCTAGTGAGACTGGGGAAACTCACATCCGGGACCCTCACTATTAACACTGGTGCTCCTCAGGGATGTGTGCTCTCTCCACTGCTCTTCCCCCTGTACACCAATGACTGCACAACAAAGGACCCCTCTGTCAAGTTCCTGAAGTTTGCAGTCGACACCACGATCATCGGCCGGCAGTGACAAGTGTGCATACAAACGGGAGGTTGAACCACCAAATCAGACAGAAGGAAACTACAACGGACCATCAGGACTGCTGAGAGGATTATTGGTGCCCCACTGCCCCCCCTCCAAGACCTGTAAGTCTCCAAAGTGAGGAAATGGGCATGTAGAATCACTCTGGACCCCACACACCTCACCCACTCCTTTCTGTTGCCCTGAGCACCAGGACATCCAGACACAGGAACAGTTTTTACCCTCAGGCCATTTTCCACATGAACAATTAAACTGCCTTCAGGTCTCCCATAGTGCAATAGTGTATATATATGTCATGTACATATGTAAATTCACCCATATTTAATTCAATGACTGTATATACCACATACATGACCACTTGCACATGTACATACACCATTCTACGTTATGTCTTATTATTTTTTATATTTATACTCTTGTTTATATTCTGTCTCTCACTGGAATGTTCTGTGTCTCACTTGTTCCTCCCATCACCAAAAACCTTCTTGGCAATGAAGCTCATTGTGATTAAATATCAGCTGTTTGTGTGTTATTGAGTAGAAAGTTATTCATAATGTTTGAATAAAGGACTTTACCCAGAGAAACTCAGAGACCGTTCGTGAAGGAGTACTTGCCTAGAAAGGGACTTTGATAAAGTTTAACCTGTCTGTGTCTCAGCCTCGTGTGGAGGTGAAACAGGACGTTCAGTCAGTGTTACCCAGAGATCAACGGCGAGAGAGAGCCTTCCCCCCACGAGCTGCCAGAACTGGTGAGACACACATTAATAATACGCCGGTTAAGTATTAGTGGATTTAAAAGCAGTGTGTGTAACAGTGTTTGTGTTTGTCAGATGGCAGTGTCTCTGAAGTTCAGGGCGGGAAACAGTATGTCAGTTTTAAAGGTGAGTTACGGGGGTGGGGGGGGGTTACTGTCATCAACACAAACATTAGGTGTGTTCGACTTCATGCAGCCTGCACAGACCGATCAACGCTTGTCCAACTTGAACTGGTGCCACTTCACTGTTACGTATGCCATCAAAGTACCACGAGCGATTCGAGAGCAGCCGCCTGCTGCACAAGCTCTGATGACGCCACCGCTCGTTCACGATTGGCTCTCAACGGTTACATGTGTTTCATGGGCTGCGTTCAGTTGCATACTTCACATACTCTTCTGCTATGTCAGTGCATGGCAGAAATGAGAGTTGTGTTGTAGTTTGCCAAAGCAAGGTTGTTTATTCTGACATAGCATCCGTCTTCTCCTCCGTCTGCCGCTGGCCGATCGGCTAATCGAGATGCAGTTCAAGCCGAGCGCACCTTATCGCAGAGTTTTAGCAGAAAGCAGCAGTCTAAAAACATCATGTAAACTAGAACACATTGATTAAGAGAAAGCTGTAACACTCCCAGGTTTCTCCTGGAGAACACGGTTTATCTGGTCATGTAAACACTAAGCGTGTTCTTGTGGTGTGAGAGACTTCATTTCCAAATTACACAAAGAAAAAATACACATTAAACATAAATAAAAACCATTTGGTTTTGGAAATGAAACCATGAGGAACACCGGATCTGGCATGCGGGGGCCGTAAGTTGCCCATGTGTGCTATAAACCCATTTATATACACACCAATGTAAAATATGGATCACGCTGGTGTATATGCACTAGTACACCGGGGGAATCCCAGAGTTTGACATAAGAGGAAAATGCCTCTATTGAAGCGCAGTTCTGGTGCAGATCGAGATGGAGAAACAGCATCAACTCTGGAATATCTGGAAATAAAGAGTCTTCTTCGGATGCATGTTTGTTATTTACTCAAGCATTGTGGGTAATTACGAACGCTGTTTACTGACACAGCCGCATGTATACCGGAGTAAAGTGAGAGACTGCTTTCTGGTGTCCATGTAAAGGTAGTCTGTGAAAGATGCTCTTCATCTATAGATGTAATCTGCAGAAACAGTCACTGAACGAAAACAAAATTAATCAAAATCTCCAGCCCTGTTTGTGAAGCTTTGAATAGAGACAAGAGGACCGATTCAAATACTGTGATGTTTAATATCAACAAGTCTTTGAATAGTGTGTGCGTGTGCAGGTCGCGGGGAGTCTGATGGTGGGGATGTGGACACTCGCAGGTCTGTTCGGTATCCTGACACTCATCAGCTGTTTGTTGGGAATCTTCCTCATGACATTGATGAAGGGGAACTGAAGGATTTCTTCATGAGTAAGTCACACTTCACCTTTGACCCTGATGATGATTGGAGTGTTTGTGTCGTTCACGTTTGTTTGTTTCGTTCAGCGTTTGGGAACGTCATAGAGATGAGAATCAATACGAAGGGAGTCGGTGGGAAACTGCCAAACTTTGGTTTTGTGGTCTTTGATGACTTTGAGCCTGTGCAAAGGATTCTGGGAGCTAAGGTTAGTTTGAGCTGTTTTGAACGGTTTGACTTCGGGTTGGGTCATCAAGATTTTCATTTGATATTGATTAAAATCCCAAGATCGATCTTTTACTCCGTGCACAACCGACTGAAACACTTCTGTGAAAGATCCTGCCGTTAGTCTTAAAGAGACAGGACTGTTTTAGCACTTGATGTACACGTCAGGCAAAATACTTTCAATAGTACAAGTAATGCCTGTAAACTGTGTGTGTGCAATCTGAAATTATTCAACCCCCCAAAGAATCCCCATGGTGCCAGTCACACAGTCAGGGTTACCAGTTTCACCCCATAACTGTCCCACCTCATGCTTGACCCTGGGGATGCTGTTTCGTACTGCATTGTAAAACTCACTTGAGTCTCATCCGTCCATTAACCCTTCTCTCAGGACTCCACAGGTCTTCCCAAACCTCTTCTTGAATATTCAACATTTCCCACGGTGACGTTTTGCTTTCTCACACGGGATGGTTGCTGTGGTAGCATGTAGCATGATCTTTATCGTGTAATCATCTCCTCTATTAGCTTTTGTGAGATTCAATATTTGCATACTAAAATAAGATTGGCATGATCATTGAACATGTATAGATGTAACGTTTAGAGGTTCTGCATCATCATGAAATCTTTCCCGTCTTTGGGGTGTTGAATCATTTTTACTTAAAGCTGAAATGTTACAAACTATGACAAAACGAAACGCAGCAATATTTCCCTAAATATATCTGTATGTAAAATGAAATATCCTTGTTCAAGGTTTCACTGCTGAAGGGTGATTTATACTTCTGCGTCGATTATAATGCTACCCATTTGTTTCATAAATAAAGCAATGTGACGTTGGGATACTGCGGAGGTTCATCGCAGGAGTATAAATCTGCCGAAAGTCTTCCAATGAAATGTTTACTGAATGCTGTCAAAACACTTAAATATCGTCCATCTGGTGTTTCTCCTGCAGCCAATCATGTTCCGTGGTGAAGTGCGACTCAATGTGGAGGAGAAGAAGACGCGAGCGGCTCGAGAGCGGGAAACCAGAGGAGCGGCTGACGGTCGCCGCTTGCCCCGGGGTCCGATGGGGAACGGAATGGGGCGTGACAGAGATGGGCGTGGCCTTCCATCAAGGGGAGGGATGGGGGCGGGAAGAGGGGGCGGTCAGAGTGGAGAGAACCGGTTTTCGGGACCACGCCGCTGAGGTGCCCCCTGTGGATGGGAGGATCACAGAAGAAATCTCTCTCTGGCCCCTATTTTTGTTTTTTACTTTCTCTCTCTGGTTTTTGGACTGTGATTGGCCCTAAAAGACTCAACAGAACTCTCACCCGCACCGATAAGGAACTGTCATCTGCGCCTTCTTGTGTTTTGTTTATTTTTGTAAAATAATTTTGTGAAGATGAACGGGACATGTGACCTTTTTTCTTTGGAAGGAAAGTTGAATGTCATGGTGGGGTTTCCTCATTGAACTGATTTCTAGCACATTTTATAATGGACGAACATCAACGCTTCATAAATCAGTGATCGGTGTACACGTATTTATTTTCCTAGTTAATAAAAACTGTGGTGGTGCCTTAACTCTCTCTCACCCGTTCTCTCTCTCTCTCTCGGTGTTAGATCAGATGGTTTGTTCATAGATTACTGGGGTGTTAGTGAGTGAGTGAGTGAATGAATGAATGAGTCAGTGAGTGAGTGTGGAGTCAGTGTTAGTGAGTGAATGAGTGAGAGTGCAAGTCAGTGAGAGAGAGTGTGCGAGTCAGTGTGAGTGAGTGAATTAGTGAGTGTGCGAGTCAGTGTGAGTGTGCGAGTCAGTGTTAGTGAGTGAATGAGTGAGTCAGCGTGAGTGAATGAGTGCGAGTCAGCGTGAGTGAATGAGTGCGAGTCAGCGTGAGTGAATGAGTGAGTGCGAGTGGGTGAATGAGTGAGTGTGCGAGTCAATGAGTGTGCGAGTCAGTGAGTGAATGAGTGAGTGTGCGAGTCAGTGAGAATGAGTGAATGAGTGAGAGTGAGTGTGCGAGTCAGTGAGAATGAGTGATAGTGCAAGTCAGTGAGAGTGAATGAGTGAGTGCGCGAGTCAGTGAGTGAATGAGTGAGTGTGCGAGTGAGTGAATCAGTGAGTGAATGAGTGTGCGAGTCAGTGAGAATGAGTGAGAGTGAGTGAGCGAGTCAGTGAGAGTGAGTGAGAGTGAGTGTGCGAGTCAGTGAGAATGAGTGAGTGAATGAGAGTGAGTGTGCGAGTCAGTGAGAATGAGTGAGTGAATGAGTGATAGTGCAAGTCAGTGAGAGTGAATGAGTGAGAGTGAGTGTGCGAGTCAGTGAGAATGAGTGTGAGTGAGTGTGCGAGTCAGTGAGAGTGAGTGTGCGAGTCAGTGAGAGTGAGTGAGTGTGCGAGTCAGTGAGAGTGAGTGAGTGTGCGAGTCAGTGAGAGTGAGTGTGCGAGTCAGTGAGAGTGAGTGAGAGTGAGTGTGCGAGTCAGTGAGAATGAGTGAGAGTGAGTGTGCGAGTCAGTGAGAGTGAGTGAGAGTGAGTGAGAATGAGTGAGTGAATGAGAGTGAGTGTGCGAGTCAGTGAGAATGAGTGAGTGAATGAGTGATAGTGCAAGTCAGTGAGAGTGAATGAGTGAGTGTGCGAGTCAGTGAGTGAATGAGTGAGAGTGAGTGCGAGTCAGTGAGAATGAGTAAGTGAGTGTGCGAGTCAGTGAGAATGAGTGAGAGTGAGTGTGCGAGTCAGTGAGAGTGAGTGAGAGTGAGTGTGCGAGTCAGTGAGAATGAGTGAGTGAATGAGAGTGAGTGTGCGAGTCAGTGAGAATGAGTGAGTGAATGAGTGATAGTGCAAGTCAGTGAGAGTGAATGAGTGAGTGTGCGAGTCAGTGAGTGAATGAGTGAGAGTGAGTGTGCGAGTCAGTGAGAATGAGTGAGTGAATGAGTGAGTGTGCGAGTGAGTGAGTGAGTGTGAGTGAATGACAGAGTGTGAGTGAATGAGTGAGTGTGCGAGTCAGTGAGAGTGAGTGAGTGAATGAGTGAGTGTGCGAGTCAGTGTGAGTGAGTGTGCGAGTCAGTGAGAGTGTGTGAGTGAGTGTGCGAGTCAGTGAGAATGAGTGAGTGAATGAGAGTGAGTGTGCGAGTCAGTGAGAATGAGTGAGTGAATGAGTGATAGTGCAAGTCAGTGAGAGTGAATGAGTGAGTGCGAGTCAGTGAGTGAATGAGTGAGAGTGAGTGTGCGAGTCAGTGAGAATGAGTGTGAGTGAGTGTGCGAGTCAGTGAGAATGAGTGAGAGTGAGTGTGCGAGTGAGTGAGTGAGAGTGAGTGAATGACAGAGTGTGAGTGAATGAGTGAGTGTGCGAGTCAGTGAGAGTGAGTGAGTGAATGAGTGAGTGTGCGAGTCAGTGTGAGTGAGTGTGCGAGTCAGTGAGAGTGTGTGAGTGAGTGTGCGAGTCAGTGAGAGTGAGTGTGCGAGTCAGTGAGAGTGTGAGTGAGTGTGCGAGTCAGTGAGAGTGTGTGAGTGAGTGTGCGAGTCAGTGAGAATGAGTGAGTGTGCGAGTCAGTGTGAGTGTGTGAGTGAGTGTGCGAGTCAGTGAGAATGAGTCAGTGAGAGTGTGCGAGTCAGTGAGAGTGTGTGAGTGAGTGTGCGAGTCAGTGAGAGTGTGTGAGTGAGTGTGCGAGTCAGTGTGAGTGAGTGTGCGAGTCAGTGAGAGTGTGTGAGTGAGTGTGCGAGTCAGTGAGAATGAGTGAGTGTGCGAGTCAGTGTGAGTGAATGTGCGAGTGCGAGTCAGTGAGAGTGTGCGAGTCAGTGTTAGTGAGTGAGTGCGAGTCAGTGAGAGTGAGTGAGTGAATGAGTGAGAGTGAGTGCGAGTCAGTGAGAATGAGTGAGTGAATGAGTGAGAGTGAGTGCGAGTCAGTGAGAATGAGTGAGTGAGTGTGCGAGTCAGTGAGAATGAGTGAGTGTGCGAGTCAGTGTGAGTGAATGTGCGAGTGCGAGTCAGTGAGAGTGTGCGAGTCAGTGTTAGTGAGTGAGTGCGAGTCAGTGAGAGTGAATGAGTGCGTGTTAGTGAGTAAATGTTGTTAGTGAGTGAGTGTGTGTGAATGTTGTTAGTGAGTGAGTGTGTGAGTGAGTGAGTGCGAGTCAGTGAGAGTGAGTGAATGTTGTTAGTGAGTGTGTGTGTGTGCTAGCGGTGTTGGTGAGTGAGTGAATGTTGTTAGTGAGTGAGTGAGTGAGTGAGCGGTGTTAGTGAGTGTGTGAGCGGTGTTAGTGAGTGAGTGAGTGTGTGAGCGGTGTTAGTGAGTGATTGAGTGTGTGAGCGGTGTTAGTGAGTGTGTGAGCGGTGTTAGTGAGTGAGTGAATGTTGTTAGTGAGTGATTGAGTGTGTGAGCGGTGTTAGTGAGTGAGTGAATGTTGTTAGTGAGTGAGTGAGTGTGTGAGCAGTGTTAGTGAGTGTGTGAGCGGTGTTAGTGAGTGTGTGAGCTGTGTTGGTGAGTGAGTGAATGGTGTTAGTGTGTGTGTGAGCGGTGTTAGTGAGTGTGTGAGCGGTGTTAGTGAGTGATTGAGTGAGTGTGTGAGCGGTGTTAGTGAGTGATTGAGTGAGTGTGTGAGCGGTGTTAGTGAGTGTGTGAGCGGTGTTAGTGAGTGATTGAGTGAGTGTGTGAGCGGTGTTAGTGAGTGATTGAGTGAGCGTGTGAGCTGTGTTAGTGAGTGTGTGAGCGGTGTTAGTGAGTGTGTGAGCGGTGTTAGTGAGTGTGTGAGCGGTGTTAGTGAGTGTGTGAGCGGTGTTAGTGAGTGATTGAGTGAGTGTGTGAGCGGTGTTAGTGAGTGAGTGTGTGAGCGGTGTTAGTGAGTGTGTGAGCGGTGTTAGTGAGTGATTGAGTGAGTGTGTGAGCGGTGTTAGTGAGTGATTGAGTGAGTGTGTGAGCGGTGTTAGTGAGTGATTGAGTGAGTGTGTGAGCGGTGTTAGTGAGTGTGTGAGCGGTGTTAGTGAGTGTGTGAGCGGTGTTAGTGAGTGATTGAGTGAGTGTGTGAGCGGTGTTAGTGAGTGTGTGAGCGGTGTTAGTGAGTGATTGAGTGAGTGTGTGAGCGGTGTTAGTGAGTGTGTGAGCTGTGTTAGTGAGTGATTGAGTGAGTGTGTGAGCGGTGTTGGTGAGCGTGTGAGCTGTGTTAGTGAGTGATTGAGTGAGTGTGTGAGCGGTGTTGGTGAGTGAGTGAGCGGTGTTGGTGAGTGTGTGAGCGGTGTTGGTGAGTGATTGAGTGTGTGAGCGGTGTTGGTGAGTGATTGAGTGTGTTAGTGAGTGATTGAGTGTGTGAGCGGTGTTAGTGAGTGATTGAGTGTGTGAGCGGTGTTGGTGAGTGATTGTGTGTGTTGAGCGGTGTTGGTGAGCGTGTGAGCTGTGTTAGTGAGTGAGTGTGTGAGCGGTGTTAGTGAGTGAGTGAGTGTGTGAGCGGTGTTAGTGAGTGTGTGAGCGGTGTTAGTGAGTGTGTGAGCGGTGTTAGTGAGTGTGTGAGCGGTGTTAGTGAGTGATTGAGTGTGTGAGCGGTGTTAGTGAGTGATTGAGTGTGTGAGCGGTGTGAGTGATTGAGTGTGTGAGCGGTGTTAGTGAGTGATTGAGTGTGTGAGCGGTGTTAGTGAGTGAGTGAGTGAGTGTGTGAGCGGTGTTGGTGAGTGATTGAGTGTGTGAGCGGTGTTAGTGAGTGAGTGTGTGAGCGGTGTTAGTGAGTGATTGAGTGTGTGAGCGGTGTTAGTGAGTGAGTGAGTGTGTGAGCGGTGTTGGTGAGTGATTGAGTGTGTGAGCGGTGTTAGTGAGTGATTCAGTGTGTTAGTGAGTGAGTGTGTGAGCGGTGTTAGTGAGTGTGTGAGCGGTGTTAGTGAGTGATTGAGTGTGTGAGCGGTGTTGGTGAGTGAGTGAGTGTGTGAGCGGTGTTGGTGAGTGTGTGAGCGGTGTTAGTGAGTGATTGAGTGTGTGAGCGGTGTTAGTGAGTGATTGAGTGTGTGAGCGGTGTTAGTGAGTGATTGAGTGTGTGAGCGGTGTTAGTGAGTGAGTGTGTGAGCGGTGTTGGTGAGTGTGTGAGCGGTGTTAGTGAGTGATTGAGTGTGTGTTGAGCGGTGTTAGTGAGTGATTGAGTGTGTGAGCGGTGTTAGTGAGTGATTGAGTGTGTGAGCGGTGTTAGTGAGTGATTGAGTGTGTGAGCGGTGTTAGTGAGTGATTGAGTGTGTGAGCGGTGTTAGTGAGTGATTGAGTGTGTGAGCGGTGTTAGTGAGTGTGTGAGCGGTGTTAGTGAGTGATTGAGTGTGTGAGCGGTGTTAGTGAGTGATTGAGTGTGTGAGCAGTGTTAGTGAGTGATTGAGTGTGTGAGCAGTGTTAGTGAGTGATTGAGTGTGTGTTGAGCGGTGTTAGTGAGTGATTGAGTGTGAGTGATTGAGTGTGAGTGAGCGGTGTTAGTGAGTGATTGAGTGTGTGAGCGGTGTTAGTGAGTGATTGAGTGTGTGAGCGGTGTTAGTGAGTGAGTGTGTGAGCGGTGTTGGTGAGTGTGTGAGCGGTGTTAGTGAGTGATTGAGTGTGTGTTGAGCGGTGTTAGTGAGTGATTGAGTGTGTGAGCGGTGTTAGTGAGTGATTGAGTGTGTGAGCGGTGTTAGTGAGTGATTGAGTGTGTGAGCGGTGTTAGTGAGTGATTGAGTGTGTGAGCGGTGTTAGTGAGTGATTGAGTGTGTGAGCAGTGTTAGTGAGTGATTGAGTGTGTGTTGAGCGGTGTTAGTGAGTGATTGAGTGTGAGTGAGCGGTGTTAGTGAGTGAGTGAGTGTGTGAGCAGTGTTAGTGAGTGATTGAGTGTGTGAGCGGTGTTAGTGAGTGATTGAGTGTGTGTTGAGCGGTGTTAGTGAGTGATTGAGTGTGAGTGATTGAGTGTGAGTGAGCGGTGTTAGTGAGCGTGTGAGTGGTGTTAGTGAGCGTGTGAGCGGTGTTAGTGAGCGTGTGAGCTGTGTTAGTGAGTGATTGAGTGTGTGAGCGGTGTTAGTGAGCGATTGAGTGTGTGTTGAGCGGTGTTAGTGAGTGATTGAGTGTGAGTGATTGAGTGTGAGTGAGCGGTGTTAGTGAGCGTGTGAGCGGTGTTAGTGAGCGTGTGAGCGGTGTTGGTGAGCGTGTGAGCTGTGTTAGTGAGTGAGCGTGTGAGCGGTGTTAGTGAGCGTGTGAGCGGTGTTAGTGAGCGTGTGAGCGGTGTTAGTGAGTGAGCGAGCGTGTGAGCGGTGTTGGTGAGTGAGTGAGCGGTGTTAGTGAGCGTGTGAGCGGTGTTGGTGAGCGTGTGAGCTGTGTTAGTGAGTGAGCGTGTGAGTGGTGTTAGTGAGCGTGTGAGCGGTGTTAGTGAGTGAGTGAGTGTGTGAGCGGTGTTAGTGAGTGATTGAGTGTGTGAGCGGTGTTAGTGAGTGATTGAGTGTGTGAGCGGTGTTAGTGAGTGATTGAGTGTGTGAGCTGTGTTAGTGAGTGAGTGAGCGTGTGAGCTGTGTTAGTGAGTGAGCGTGTGAGTGGTGTTAGTGAGCGTGTGAGTGGTGTTAGTGAGCGTGTGAGCGGTGTTAGTGAGCGTGTGAGCGGTGTTAGTGAGCGTGTGAGCGGTGTTAGTGAGCGTGTGAGCGGTGTTGGTGAGTGAGCGAGCGTGTGAGCTGTGTTAGTGAGTGTGTGAGCTGTGTTAGTGAGTGAGCGTGTGAGCTGTGTTAGTGAGTGAGCGTGTGAGCTGTGTTAGTGAGTGAGCGTGTGAGCTGTGTTAGTGAGTGAGCGTGTGAGCGGTGTTAGTGAGTGAGTGTGTGAGCGGTGTTAGTGAGTGAGTGAGCGTGTGAGCTGTGTTAGTGAGTGAGTGAGTGTGTGAGCTGTGTTAGTGAGTGAGCGTGTGAGCTGTGTTAGTGAGCGAGTGAGCTGTGTTAGTGAGTGAGCGTGTGAGCTGTTAGTGAGTGAGCGTGTGAGCTGTGTTAGTGAGTGAGCGTGTGAGCTGTGTTAGTGAGTGAGCGTGTGAGCTGTGTTAGTGAGTGAGCGTGTCAGCTGTGTTAGTGAGTGAGCGTGTGAGCTGTGTTAGTGAGCGAGTGAGCTGTGTTAGTGAGTGAGCGTGTGAGCTGTGTTAGTGAGTGAGCATGTGAGCTGTGTTGGTGAGCGTGTGAGCTGTGTTAGTGAGTGAGCATGTGAGCGGTGTTAGTGAGTGAGCGTGTGAGCTGTGTTAGTGAGCGTGTGAGCTGTGTTAGTGAGTGAGTGAGCTGTGTTGGTGAGCGGTGTTAGTGAGCGGTGTTGGTGAGTGAGTGAGCGGTGTTAGTGAGCGTGTGAGCTGTGTTAGTGAGTGAGTGAGCCTGTGAGTGGTGTTGGTGGGCGTGTGAGCTGTGTTAGTGAGTGAGTGAGCGTGTTAGTGAGCGTGTGAGCGTGTTAGTGAGCGTGTGAGCGTGTTAGTGAGCGTGTGAGCGTGTTAGTGAGCGTGTGAGCGTGTTAGTGAGCGTGTGAGCAGTGTTAGTGAGTGATTGAGTGTGTGAGCGGTGTTAGTGAGTGATTGAGTGTGTGTTGAGCGGTGTTAGTGAGTGATTGAGTGTGAGTGATTGAGTGTTAGTGAGCGTGTGAGCGGTGTTAGTGAGCGTGTGAGCGGTGTTAGTGAGCGTGTGAGCGGTGTTAGTGAGCGTGTGAGCTGTGTTAGTGAGTGAGCGTGTGAGCTGTGTTAGTGAGTGAGCGTGTGAGCTGTGTTAGTGAGTGAGCGTGTGAGCTGTGTTAGTGAGTGAGCGTGTGAGCGGTGTTAGTGAGCGTGTGAGCGGTGTTAGTGAGCGTGTGAGCTGTGTTGGTGAGTGAGCGTGTGAGCTGTGTTGGTGAGTGAGCGTGTGAGCTGTGTTGGTGAGTGAGCGTGTGAGCTGTGTTGGTGAGTGAGCGTGTGAGCTGTGTTGGTGAGTGAGCGTGTGAGCTGTGTTGGTGAGTGAGCGTGTGAGCTGTGTTAGTGAGTGAGCGTGTTATGGAACGCCAGGCAGGTCAAATATACGCGAATTTTAACACGTAGACAACGCGTAGACAACACGTCAACAACACGTTGTTTGCACGTTGTCAACGTGTTGTCTACGCGTTGTCTACGTGTTAACTTTTCACGCGTTGTTTACGTGTTGTTAACGTGTTGTTTACGTGTTGTTAACGCGTCGACAACGTGTTGTTAACGCGTTGACAACGCGTTAACAACACGTAAACAACGTGTCGATTTCATGTGATTCTGAGCCATTTGGCCACTTGTCCAGTTTGAAGGGGTGAGTGTTGCACATTTCCATTGGCTGCTGAGTAGTAGGGTTAAACCATTTCTGTAAGCCTGGGGGTTTGCCTGCCACTATTTAACATACTAAGGATCCTCTAATTTCTTGGTCCTTTTCTTCCTTTTGTGTGTAGCCTCTACAAATGTAATATTTGGATTGCAGTTTTAGGACTTAAAATAAATTATTATTATTATTTTCATCAAGATAAATTGCCACTTTTGCTCCTTTACTGCCTATTTTGTTAAACAAACACATTAGAGGGAATTCATGCTTTTTACACCATTCAGCAACTTTAGTTTTTTATCTTAAAAATCATTAACAGTTGTGCGGGGAAAAACTAACAGCAGTGGTACTCATTTAATGTTGGTGTAGGATACAGACCATTGTAATAAATACTGTATATGTCTTTTGAAAACAACATGAACCTTTTTCAGCATTTTAATTTAATGTAGGGCTTTGACCAGCAGAGTGCACAATGTGACTAATTATGGGGCTTGTTAAAACCTAAACGGACCTCTTTTTGTTTAGACCAGGGGTGACCAACCCTGGTCCTGGAGAGCTACCTTCCTGCAGAGTTTATATCCAACCCTAATCAAACACACCTGAACCAGTTTATCAAGGTCTTTAGGATTACTTGAAAATGACAGGCAGGTGTGTTGGAGCTAAACTCAGCAGGAAGGTAGCTTCCAGGAGCAGGGTTGGTCTCCCTGGTTTAGATATTAAGCACTCAGACATATGTACACAGGTGATATTACCCATTTTGATGAAATGTACAGCCTTCCAAAGACTGTCAGGATTAGAATGAAAGTTTGTAATTAGGTCAGATAGTAACTGATTTGACTTTCCTGACAGCAGATGTACACTACTGTGCCAAACTCCTAGGTCATCCTTAAAATTCTTATTAAAGCCTAAAACCTTATTAAAGCCAGTTTATTATTCCCATATTTTAGTGGAGCTAAAATATTCTGTTTAGAACCTGCCTTAATGTTAGCCCTGCACCAGCTTGTTGCATAAGTTAGGACCTCTTCTATAGACAAAGAGGGAAGATCATTAAAATGCTGGGTATGCTAATGCTTATGCCGGATCAGAGGCCAAAATAGGCCAGTGTTTAAGAATAGTGTTCTGACAGAGTAATTTTTACCCTATTTGACACTTTTTTGTAAAAGATCAAACTAGAATTTAAATGCACCTTGGTAAGCCTCATCAACACACTGTAAAGAGGAGGCTCTGTCCCAAAAGCTTTATTTTTCATTGCAGCAGCTTTATCAATTAGTTCCTCATTAGAATGACATCTGAGCTCTTGGGTAAACCATATTCCAGAGCTCGATGAGCACTGCTGGCTAGGCAGATTGTAGTCTTATCTATTTATTTTTAATATAAGGCTGCCACTGCATAATTCGATTCACATATCCAAAAAAGACAAACGTTTATGATCATATTCAACTGAGAACGTAAGGTCAGGAGGTGTCTGTTAGTGTTAAAAACATAACTGTGTAAAATAGTTATTCTATGAAACGGCTGCCATTTGTGTCCGCAACGTTTGATGAGATGCATAAGGCACAAAAAATGTCCCAAAGTGTGTTTCCAAAGCTTAAAATTATTAAATGATGTGTTCTTGTTAACATGATATATGATAAAATACTATTCTTAAAGAGTAACATACTATTTTTAATCATTTTTCATTCAGTACATGTCCAATTTCACATGTCCGTGTTGACCAACATGACATTTGCATCTAAAATATCACCAAATAAGTTATACATTTTTTTCAAACATTTATTATTTTCAGGATTTTATGTGTGTCCCTGTATATATAAGATATATTCAAAATAAATCGTATTTTTGGGTAAATATTTTATGATTTGTGTCCGTCCCTCAGTTTGACTTACCACCTGTCACACTAATTTGTTTTATCTATAAATAATGTACTGTTGCTTTAAATGACATCACAAAGTGGAAATTACATAATTTGAGCCTTATAGCCACCATGAACAAAAGCAGGCAAGTACTGACATTCTTTTACTTTGTTTATTTGTTGCTTTTTCATGTTAGGCAGGGTCCCTCAAGCTCAAACCAACCACCCCGTCATGCAAAATAGATAGGGAAAACTGTTTTTTATTACATTTTTTACATTATTAATGCAAAGAAAATTATAATATTTCAGATTGAATGCATTTATTCTATGTGAGGAATTTGACCACATGTGAGATCTGCAGCCATTTTGGGATGAAATGTACCACCCCATCACATGTTTTATTGTGACGTGGTGGTAAGGGATGTGATGGGGTGGTTCTGCTTCCTGTCTTGGTTCACTCACTCACTTACTATCACTTACTATCTCTTTCAGTCACTCATCACTCACTCACTCACTCTCTCACTATATCTTTCAGTCAGTCAGTCAGTCAGTCACTCATCACTCACTATATCTTTCAGTCAGTCACTCACTCACTCACTCACTCACTATATCTTTCAGTCAGTCAGTCACTCACTCACTCACTCACTCACTCTCTCACTCTCTCACTATATCTTTCAGTCAGTCAGTCAGTCACTCACTCACTCACTCTCTCACTCACTCACTATATCTTTCAGTCACTCAGTCACTCACTCACTCACTATATCTTTCAGTCAGTCAGTCAGTCACTTACTCACTCACTCACTCACTCACTCTCTCACTCACTCACTATATCTTTCAGTCACTCAGTCACTCACTCACTCACTATATCTTTCAGTCAGTCAGTCAGTCACTCACTCACTCACTCACTCACTCACTATATCTTTCAGTCACTCACTCACTCACTCACTCACTCACTATATCTTTCAGTCACTCACTCACTCACTCACTATATCTTTCAGTCACTCTCTCACTCACTCACTCTCTCACTATCTCTTTCACTGACTCATCATTTATATTTTTTATTTATTGTACAACTTCCTTTTATACAGTTGAATGCAAAAAGTATTGTGATGTATATGAACAAAGTCTAGAAAATGTTCTTCATTATTACAAGGAATAAATTGTTCAAAAATTGTTTGTTCATAATTTTTTTGTAAAATGTTCAAAATATCATTGGTTCTAAAGTTTGCATCCCCATTTCTGAATGTAATAGCAATGTTCTCTAATAATATCTTTGTATCTTTATCCATCCAACCTCTTTGGGTACTCTTTGAGCAGCTTTTTTTGTAGTTTAGAGGGATGTGTGGATGCGACTCTCACATTCACCATTATGATGCTCTTTTCAGGTATTCAGAGCATGACCAACGTTTTCCATTACATCTCCAATTTTAATGTTTCCCATCCCCCAGTTTTATAAAGGTTAAAACCAGCAGATCATATAGAGAAACACATTGTCCATACCACCCTGTAACAGTGAACCACCCGCCACATCAGTTACCGCCCCGTCACAGGGGCATTTTGTTAAAATTTTATGGAAAGGAAATGAAATGTTACAGAAATGAATGTTGAATGATGTTCTTGTTGTGTGGACTAATCAGATAAATGTAACTTTATTTGTATTTTTTAAGTGAATTTGTTTTTTCAGTACAAACAATGAGGCCATTGAAGTGTCAAATTCATATTTTAAGATTAAAAATCTAAGAATACATTTTTTTTATTAAATTACAGACTTTCTATTGATGGTTTCCAAAAAGGACATTTTACTATTAGGAAAACATTAGATTTTAAAAATCTATTTCTTGTATTACTACTCTAACGGGGTGGTACAAGAAAGGCTCCCTTGCCTGAATAAAAAGGATAATATTAATAAGGATTTTGTGCCTGAGGTGGAAAAATATTTGTTTTTTGGAGGATTAACATATCTTTCAACTTGTAGGTTTAAAAAAAAATTTGTTCTTCATGAAAAATTAGTGGAAATGGCACCCGTTTGGTAAAAACAAAAACATATAAATTATCATATTCCAGTGCAAAAGTAGAACCCATTAATGTTCCTTTACATTGTAGGAAGAAAACTTAAATGAAGGAGAAGTAGTTCAGTTTAAGGACCAAATCAGCTCACAAATAAAGGTACAGGGTTGTAGTGCTTCCTCAGTGCAGTCTTAAATAATACTCAAGAGCCTCAAGACCTCTTACAAGGAAGATATTTGTGTAGAGGCTTTCCACATCTAAGGTGGCCAGAATAACATCATTGGGTAACTTTTTTAATGTTGATATCTTGTTGAATAAATCAATCTTTAATATATGATGGAAGCCTCTGAACAGATGGTTTAAGAAAATGATCAAAATAGTTAATTAATAGATAATGTCTCTAGTAGACAATCATTGATGGCTACAATAGGCTGGCCTTTGGGTTTAACCAACCAAGTAGAGCAACTGTTGCAGGCAGCATGATATAATTGTTAAACTGTGGCCTATCACTCATTGCCTAGATTATATCTGCTCATATTTGGCTGCTTCAACTCAGTTTTGATTATACTGAATTCTCAGTAAATTATTATAATTACACAATTTGTGATTATGTCTTACATTTAACTAACTGTGCATCAGGACACTTATTATAAATTAGGTAGCCTATATTCCAATTATTTTTAACTACCTAAAATCAGTGCATATAACCTTAAACATTTGGAGCTTCTGGTTTCTAGTGTTGTAATACAAGT
Organism: Xyrauchen texanus; assembly: GCF_025860055.1. Taxonomy (NCBI): domain Eukaryota; kingdom Metazoa; phylum Chordata; class Actinopteri; order Cypriniformes; family Catostomidae; genus Xyrauchen; species Xyrauchen texanus. Next base: position 5,258,023 of record NC_068306.1, on the reverse strand, counting down.
GCAAGTGTTACAGGCTGCTTAATTGCTTGTTAAGCTGCAGCCAATCACAACACTGCCTCCCTCCTCCACTCATTTGCAGCCTCTTTGATCTGTGCGTGAGACCTGCGCGGCTTGCTTCAGTCCGGTTGTTTGGATGCGGACGGTGCAGTATGCTGAATCGCGAAGATTACGTGAGTAACAGATATAATTGAACGAATTCAGAACAGACAGGAGCAGCCGAGTTCTTCTGAGAGTCTTGTAGAAAGGGGAGTACTTTGAATTAGCTGGGAAATATCTGTAAAGGACCCCAATTCACCGTGTTTCAAAATGTTTAACGTGAAGTTTGCGTTCCTCATGCAACTTTATTAATGTTATTGGAGTCTCCTCTTAACCATAATAAACATTTGACGGAGTAATTTAAGTAAAGTAATGTAATGTTAAAGTGGTGTTAATAATATATTCTGCGTCTCGGTGAATTTCATTGGGGTTGAAGTGTGTGTTGTAGTGTTTGCCAACATTAGCCTAACTACGTAGCAAGCTAACTTAGCAAAAATGCAATGCGTGGAAATGGCACCTTTTGATAGAAACATTACTGCAGTTAAAGGTTTTAATAAATGGAGGACTGCACTAACGCCGAATGTTTCAGCAGCTCAGTTTAAAATATTTATTGATGGCAGTGGAATTATGGTCTGTCAGTAACGTTATCTAACTTTCATCCTGCCTTCGAGTAACATGTCATATTATTGATTGTTTAATCTTTGAATGTAGCATTCTTTGTCAAGTGAACGCAAGATCTCTGTATAAGACATGACACCTTGTTGACATCACCATTTCCATGCTTTGGGAAAGGATCGCCCCCCTGGCCAGGCCCCCAACTGTGAACAGGTCGGTGTGACTGTAGCTGTATGGTGGTCATTCTGTCGTTTGTCACCCATCAGTTGTAGTAGATCTATTTGGTCTATTTGGTCAAATTTGTGTGTTGCAATCATGTTTAGATGTCAGTTGACTGGTTTAGTTATCCTTTGTCAGGCAGCCATTTGTGGGGCAAGGAGCTGGATTTTCCATATACATCAGATTTATGAGATGCTTTACATGGCTTTTGTATTCAGCCAAAATTCTGCCTCACTGCATACAAGCGCCATCTAAGTTTAACATAGTACATCTTATGATTAAAGCAGCCGAGGATGTCCTAAAATGACCACTTTGCGTGTATAATATTTAATAGGCCTATTTTAACATCAACTAACCACTTGCCATTAGTTATGGATATGTTATGTATGTTTTTCTGGACATTGTCTATATAGGCTTTTGGCTTTGCATTTCCGGTCTCACATTTTCTGTCACTTTTTCAGGCTGAGGATGTTCAGACAAAATACTCCCATTAGAGGACCAAAGCGACGGGGGCAAACAAGACTTGCAACTTTCAGAGTTGGTCTCTTCCTCCATCCTGCTATGGAAACATTCCACCCACATAAAGGTATGTTTAATTACGTATGCATTGTAGTGTTTCGCTGTGGCACATAGATGGGAACCACAAGCTCATCAGGTATATGCAGATGATAAATTAGTTCCAGTGCGACTAAACACTCAACTAACAGAATAATTAACAGGGCTCTCACGGTGCAAGCATTTCATTCACTTTTATGAGTGAATATTCTGCATGCAAATATGAATTTGTTTTTGCCGTACAGGTGTGCATGACTTGTGGATCTGATTAAGTATGATGACATCAGTATAAACAAGCACAGATCCTGAACAGATGCATGTTGTTGGGACACAAGTTAATATTAAGGTTTTTGTAAAGTTTTTCCTAGTCTATTGAACTGTCAACAGGTTTTTATAAATTGAGGTGTCCTTTTGTTATGTTACTTAATTCCGAGATGTTTTCTGTGTGTCTGTTTTGTATTATAATATTTGATGCACTGACGTTACATTAGTGTTTCCCATACATTGATTTATTTGTGGCGGTCCGCCACAATATCGTGTGTTAGCGCGCAGTGCATATATTCAGCTCAGCACCTCTATGGAACGCTCGCTAACCCCCCATCTCACACAAACACATTGACAACTGACCCGTCTGTAAACGGCCCCTCTTTGTGCAGTCTGAATCAAAACATGATCATGCACTGGAGGAAGGATTTTTGCCGGCTTTTCCGCGCAGAGAAGATTAGTGAATCACTCCGAAGTTGAATGGTTAACGTTAGTATCATGAACACCGCTGCGCAAATCTGTTCAACACAATGCTGTCAATTTCTGAGACCCACTTTCAATTAAATTAGTAAGCATGTACGGAGCCTAGTTAATAAGGATAGATATGTTAAGAATAGCCTACAGCTGGGTGGCCGAGGTTAGCACTATGTACATAGCTACTAGTCAATATCAATTGCCACCTACCCCCGGGCCGTGCGCCACAGTTAGCCATTTTGTTTAAAACACTGCATTACGTACAAAATTGCACATATGTGTAATGAATGTTACCGTGCTCACACGGTGTGCGAGTGAAAATCATTAGTTGCTTTTATATACAGTCTGTTTGTTGCACTTGATAATGATAACCCTGTGAAATTTTTGTAGAGGCAGTCATAATTCAGGAGCAGCGACGTGCCGAATAGGGGAACACTGGTTTATGTGCACACCACCAACTGTCTGGCGCTGCACTTCCAAGTTCTGCCTCTTTTGTTCTGTCGACATTAAGTTACCAATTAACATTTAGGGAATCCATTCGGAATCCTCCACTTCCGCATCGCAATGCATCAAAGTATTGATTTATTTACTTATTTCCCCCACCCCTTCTAACCACAGTGGTATTGATAAACATTTATTTTTCTCCTGTAGACTGCTGTATGGAATGTCCAGTGCATAGAGAGAACTTCGCAGTGGGAGAGCCAGTCAGACAGCTACCCTGTAACCACTTTCATTCAGAATGTATTGTACCATGGCTGGAAATGGTGAGTCGTCATAACAAAGAGAGTTGTGCTTTTGTAAAATAAACAAACAAAACAGATCCTTAATGACATTTAGTACTTTATATGATATTCACACTGCTCAATTCAGGTATTAGGACCTAAAGGAATTTAGAACATGCTTTGGCTACCTGGTAGAAACATTTATATGGGGTCGACTCAAACATTTCCTATTGTTTATTGTAATGAAGGAACAGAGTGTTGCCCAGTGCAAATATGTGGCTAATTAATGTGTTAATAGTTTGGAGAGGAATGGAGGTTAATGGCACAGAACAATAAGCTCTTATATAGAATTTTGCCAGCTTTACCTTTAGAATTGCCTTAAAGGAATGTCAAATTACAATCAACTATACATTATTAGATGCTAAATTAATCACCAATGCTGAAGTTGCCCTACTATACCAGTCATTTAACATTAGCAGTGGAGGATTTTGCTGAGGTATATTTGACTTGCCAGACAATGGTCAAAGAACAGCATGAGCATTGTGTGAAATAGGACTAAAATAAAACTGCCCAAATCTAATGTAAACTATATTCTGTTCTATGGCCACACAGCATGTCCAGTGTGCAGGAAGAGTTTAAACGGAGAAGACGGCAGCAGCCAGACCCCATCAGAATATCTGCCCTCTCCATGGATGCCGCAAACAGGAGAGATTGTCCTTCTGAGACACCAGTCATCCCTCGGTTCTCCTCGCCTACATCAAACACGCCGAGAAGACAAAGCGCTTGTCACGTTCTCTTTGCTATCTGTTGCAGTCATAATCATCTCAGTCTGATATTCCTTTGTATTTCTTTGTATTTGTTTAATTTATTTAATGCCTTTCTGCACCATGTAAACTGTTACCAATACAGGCTTCCTAACAGTCGGTTGAGTTCAAGCCCATGTCTTCACCTCTCAAGCAACTCCATCTTTCTTGACATGCACTGCGGCAATATGCTATTATGGGGAAATGCCAGACTTTATATCATACCATGTCCTCTTTACACATCAGCAAATTTGCTAATCCTGCAACTTGAGCACTACATTTACATTTATGCATTTGGCAGACGCTTTTGTCCAAAGCGACTTAGAGTGCACTTATTACAGGGACAATCCCCCCCAGAGCAACCTGGAGTTAAGTGCCTTACTCAAGGACACAATGGTGGTGACTGGGGCTCGAACCAGTGATCTTCTGATTACCAGTTTACCAGTTATGTGGTGTAGACCGAACAATATGAACACAATATTGCCCTGAAATAAATGATATGTTTGTGAAGGATATAATATATTTTTGAGATTTTGTCAGGAAGATCTTGATTGATCTCTGGTTACTTATTCTGGTGGTGTTTTATTGGATTGCATTATAAAACCATGGGCCAATGACTGGGTGATGGGCAATCGATGGGGTATCTTTAAAATGTTATGTTTGTGAAATAAAAAAAAAAACCTTTCTCATGATTGTCTAGCTCTGTGGGTGTTTTTGATGGAGTCAGATGCAGATTGTAACCTTTTCTGTCTATGAAATGAAGTAGGCATCTTCAGCAGTATTCACACTGTGCTTGCTTGATATATATAAATTAAGACTTGTCATCTTAAATGTGTTAACAGTGTTTCCCACCCAAAGCACCTGGTTAAATCATGTCATGACATTGTCATTATTTTACCATTTCATCGGGATATAAGGTTATGCCCCGCCCTCCATGGGTCATAACCTACATTCTATAAAAATGTTCAAAGACTAAAGTTACATGTTTTCCAAATACATATTTATTACAATGGACTGTATCCTAAACCAACATTTAATGAGTACCACTGTTGTAACTTTGCAGCCACACAATTGTTGATGTAATGAGAAAACTAAAGATTGATGAATGGTGTAAAAAGCATGAATTCCCTCTAATGGGTTTGTTTACCAAAATAGGCAGTATTGGAGCAAAAGGAGGCAAATTATCTTTTTGAAAATGGGTTTATAACTTTACAATTTATTTTAAGTCTTAACTGCAATCCAAATATTAAATTTTTATAGGCTACACACAAAAGAAAAGGACCAAGAAATTAGAGGATCCTTAGTATGTTAAATAGTGGCAGGCAAACCCCCAGGCTTACAGAAATGGTTTAACCCTACTACTCAGCAGCCAATGGAAATGTGCAACACTCACCCCTTCAAACTGGACAAGTGGCCAAATGGCTCAGAATCACATGAAATCGACACGTTATTTACGTGTTGTTAACGCGTAGTCAACGCGTTAACAACACGTTGTCAACACGTAAACAACACGTTAACAACACGTAAACAACGCGTGAAAAGTTAACACGTAGACAACGCGTAGACAACACGTTGACAACGTGCAAACAACGTGTTGTTGACGTGTTGTCTACGCGTTGTCTACGTGTTAAAATTCGCGTATATTTGAACTGCCTGGCGTTCCATAGCGTGTGAGCTGTGTTAGTGAGCGTGTGAGCTGTGTTAGTGAGCGGTGTTGGTGAGTGAGTGAGCGGTGTTAGTGAGCGTGTGAGCTGTGTTAGTGAGTGAGCGTGTGAGCTGTGTTAGTGAGTGAGCGTGTGAGCTGTGTTAGTGAGTGAGCGTGTGAGCTGTGTTAGTGAGCGTGTGAGCTGTGTTAGTGAGCGTGTGAGCTGTGTTAGTGAGTGAGTGAGCTGTGTTGGTGAGCGGTGTTAGTGAGCGGTGTTGGTGAGTGAGTGAGCGGTGTTAGTGAGCGTGTGAGCTGTGTTAGTGAGTGAGTGAGCCTGTGAGTGGTGTTGGTGGGCGTGTGAGCTGTGTTAGTGAGTGAGTGAGCGTGTTAGTGAGCGTGTGAGCGTGTTAGTGAGCGTGTGAGCAGTGTTAGTGAGTGATTGAGTGTGTGAGCGGTGTTAGTGAGTGATTGAGTGTGTGTTGAGCGGTGTTAGTGAGTGATTGAGTGTGAGTGATTGAGTGTGAGTGAGCGGTGTTAGTGAGCGTGTGAGCGGTGTTAGTGAGCGTGTGAGCGGTGTTAGTGAGCGTGTGAGCGGTGTTAGTGAGCGTGTGAGCTGTGTTAGTGAGTGAGCGTGTGAGTGGTGTTAGTGAGCGTGTGAGCGGTGTTAGTGAGCGTGTGAGCGGTGTTAGTGAGCGTGTGAGCGGTGTTAGTGAGCGTGTGAGCTGTGTTGGTGAGTGAGCGTGTGAGCGGTGTTAGTGAGCGTGTGAGCGGTGTTAGTGAGCGTGTGAGCGGTGTTAGTGAGCGTGTGAGCGGTGTTGGTGTGTGAGCGGTGTTGGTGAGCGTGTGAGCGGTGTTGGTGAGCGTGTGAGCGGTGTTGGTGAGCGTGTGAGCGGTGTTGGTGAGCGTGTGAGCGGTGTTGGTGAGCGTGTGAGCTGTGTTAGTGAGTGAGCGTGTGAGCGGTGTTAGTGAGTGAGCGTGTGAGCTGTGTTAGTGAGTGAGCGTGTGAGCTGTGTTAGTGAGTGAGCGTGTGAGCTGTGTTAGTGAGTGAGCGTGTGAGCTGTGTTAGTGAGTGAGCGTGTGAGCTGTGTTAGTGAGTGAGCGTGTGAGCGGTGTTAGTGAGTGAGCGTGTGAGCTGTGTTAGTGAGTGAGCGTGTGAGCTGTGTTAGTGAGTGAGCGTGTGAGCTGTGTTAGTGAGTGAGCGTGTGAGCTGTGTTAGTGAGTGAGCGTGTGAGCTGTGTTAGTGAGTGAGCGTGTGAGCTGTGTTAGTGAGTGAGCGTGTGAGCTGTGTTAGTGAGTGAGCGTGTGAGCTGTGTTAGTGAGTGAGCGTGTGAGCTGTGTTAGTGAGTGAGCGTGTGAGTGGTGTTGGTGGGCGTGTGAGCTGTGTTAGTGAGTGAGTGAGCGTGTTAGTGAGCGTGTGAGCGTGTGAGCGGTGTTAGTGAGTGAGTGAGCGTGTTAGTGAGCGTGTGAGCTGTGTTAGTGAGTGAGTGAGCGTGTGAGTGGTGTTGGTGGGCGTGTGAGCTGTGTTAGTGAGTGAGTGAGCGTGTTAGTGAGCGTGTGAGCGTGTTAGTGAGCGTGTGAGCAGTGTTAGTGAGTGATTGAGTGTGTGAGCGGTGTTAGTGAGTGATTGAGTGTGTGTTGAGCGGTGTTAGTGAGTGATTGAGTGTGAGTGAGCGGTGTTAGTGAGCGTGTGAGCGGTGTTAGTGAGCGTGTGAGCGGTGTTAGTGAGCGTGTGAGCGGTGTTAGTGAGCGTGTGAGCTGTGTTAGTGAGTGAGCGTGTGAGCGGTGTTAGTGAGCGTGTGAGCGGTGTTAGTGAGCGTGTGAGCGGTGTTAGTGAGCGTGTGAGCGGTGTTAGTGAGCGTGTGAGCTGTGTTGGTGAGTGAGCGTGTGAGCGGTGTTAGTGAGCGTGTGAGCGGTGTTAGTGAGCGTGTGAGCGGTGTTGGTGAGTGAGCGAGCGGTGTTGGTGAGCGTGTGAGCGGTGTTGGTGAGCGTGTGAGCGGTGTTGGTGAGCGTGTGAGCTGTGTTAGTGAGTGAGCGTGTGAGCGGTGTTAGTGAGTGAGCGTGTGAGCTGTGTTAGTGAGTGAGCGTGTGAGCTGTGTTAGTGAGTGAGCGTGTGAGCTGTGTTAGTGAGTGAGCGTGTGAGCTGTGTTAGTGAGTGAGCGTGTGAGCTGTGTTAGTGAGTGAGCGTGTGAGCTGTGTTGGTGAGCGTGTGAGCTGTGTTAGTGAGTGAGCGTGTGAGCTGTGTTAGTGAGTGAGCGTGTGAGCTGTGTTAGTGAGCGTGTGAGCTGTGTTAGTGAGTGAGCGTGTGAGCTGTGTTAGTGAGTGAGCGTGTGAGCTGTGTTAGTGAGTGAGCGTGTGAGTGGTGTTGGTGGGCGTGTGAGCTGTGTTAGTGAGTGAGTGAGCGTGTTAGTGAGCGTGTGAGCGTGTGAGCGGTGTTAGTGAGTGAGTGAGCGTGTTAGTGAGCGTGTGAGCTGAGTGAGTGAGTGAGCGTGTGAGTGGTGTTGGTGAGCGTGTGAGTGGTGTTGGTGAGCGTGTGAGTGGTGTTGGTGAGCGTGTGAGCGGTGTTAGTGAGCGTGTGAGCTGTGTTAGTGAGTGAGTGAGCGTGTTAGTGAGCGTGTGAGCTGTGTTAGTGAGTGAGTGAGCGTGTGAGTGGTGTTGGTGAGCGTGTGAGTGGTGTTGGTGAGCGTGTGAGCTGTGTTAGTGAGCGAGTGAGCGTGTGAGTGGTGTTGGTGAGCGTGTGAGCTGTGTTGGTGAGTGAGTGAGCGTGTGAGTGGTGTTGGTGAGCGTGTGAGCTGTGTTAGTGAGCGAGTGAGCGTGTGAGTGGTGTTGGTGAGCGTGTGAGCTGTGTTGGTGAGTGAGTGAGCGTGTGAGTGGTGTTGGTGAGCGTGTGAGCTGTGTTAGTGAGTGAGTGTGTGAGCGGTGTTGTTGTGTGAGCGTGTGAGCGGTGTTGGTGAGTGAGCGTGTGAGCGGTGTTGGTGAGTGAGCGTGTGAGCGGTGTTGGTGAGTGAGCGTGTGAGCGGTGTTGGTGAGCGTGTGAGCGGTGTTGGTGAGTGAGCGTGTGAGCGGTGTTGGTGAGCGTGTGAGCTGTGTTAGTGAGTGAGTGTGTGAGCGTGTGAGCGGTGTTGGTGTGTGAGCGTGTGAGCGGTGTTGGTGAGTGAGCGTGTGAGCGGTGTTGGTGAGTGAGCGTGTGAGCGGTGTTGGTGAGTGAGCGTGTGAGCGGTGTTGGTGAGTGAGCGTGTGAGCGGTGTTGGTGAGCGAGCGTGTGAGCGGTGTTGGTGAGTGTGTTGCCAGTATTACAGGTTCTGATCCTGGATCAGTACAGATATGAGCAGATTGCTTGTGGCTGCTTTTATAAGTTTGGAGACTGAAGCTGGAAGTTCTTTACTGAATGAGTTTATTTTCTTCTGTTAACCGAAGCCACTTTACATGTCCGTTTGCTGAGCGCGACGAGTTCTGAAGCACTTTCTCACTGCACTGTCCACATGCGTTTGGTTCTGGGTTTGGATTTTACTTCCATCGGCTTCAGCAGGTTTTTGTTTGAATGTGTTTTCAGCTTTCAATAAACGACTGAAATCTGCAACAAACCGCTGCATTCAATTTCCTGGTGTTTATTTTTAATTATGTGGTTTTCCTATTTTAAAGGAATATTCCGGTTCAATACAAGTTCCTCCTTTTCTTTAATTGTGTGTTCCAGTGAGACTTCACAATGGAAGTCAATGGTGTTTAATCTTTTTGGAGGGTTTAAAGTCAGAAATGTGAATCTTATAATTTAATAAAAGCACTTACATTAATTCTGCTGTTTAAACTTGTGCCTTATTTGAGCTGTAAAGATGTTTAAGTCTTAATTTTTTCAGTAAATTTACATCATGGTAATAAAGTTGTAAAATTGTCTGTAACTTCACACAGATGCAGTTAGTAAGTGATTTTATCACAGTAAAATCATGTTAACACATTGTTTTTCTTGTCTATACTGTCAGAATAATAGAGAAGAATTATTTATTTCAGCTGTTATTTCTTTCATCACATTTTCAGTGGATCAGAAGTTTACACACACTGTCAGTATTTGGTGGCGTTGCCTTTAAATTGTTTAACTTGGGTCAAATGTTTTGGGGATCCTTCCACAAGCTTCTCACAATAAGTTGCTGGAATTGTGTCCCATTCCTCCAGAGAGAACTGGAGTAACTGAGTCAGGATTGTAGACCTCAGAATGAGATCAGGACTTTGTGATGCCGCTCCGATATCATGACCTTTGTTGTCCTTAAGCCATTTTGCCACAACTCTGGAGGTGTGCTTGGGGTCATTGTCCATTTGGAAGACCCATTTGTGACCGAGCTTTAACTTCCTGTCTGATGTCTTGAGATGTTGCTTCAATATAGATACATAATGTTCCTTCCTCATGATGTCATCATCTATTTAGTGAAGTGCACCAGTCCCTCCTGCAGCACCCCCATGCTTCACAGTTGGGATGCTGTTCTTCACCCTTTTCCCTCCAAACATACCGATGGTCATTATGGCCAAACAGTTCAATATGTGTTTCATCAGATCAGAGGACATTTCTCCTAAAGTCAGATCTTTGTCCCCATGTGCACTTGCAAACTGTAGTCTGGCTTGTTTATGGTGGTTTTGGAGCAGCGGCTTCTTCCTTGCTGAGCAGCCTTTCAGGTGATGTCCATATAGGACTGGTTTTGCTGTGGATCTAGATACTCGTCCACCTGTTTCCTCCAGCATCTTCACAAGGTCCTTTGCTGTTGTTCTGGGATTGATTTGCACTTTTCACACAAACTACGTTCATCTCTAGGAGACAGAATGCGTCTCCTTCCTGAGCGGTGTGATGACTGTGTGGTCACATGGTGTTTATACTTGTGTACTATTGTTTGTACAGATGAACGTGGCACCTTCAGGGGTTTGGAAATTGCTCCCGAGGATGAATCAGACTTGTGGAGGTCCACAATGTTTTCTGAGGTCTTGGCTGATTTCTTTAGATTTTCCCACGATGTCAAGCAAAGAGACACTGAGTTTAAAATACATCCACAGGTACACCTCCAATTCAGCACACCTCCTATCAGAAGCTAATTGTCTAAAGGCTTGACATAATTTTCTGGAATTTTCCAAGCTGCTTAAAGGCACATTTAACTTACTGTATGTAAACTTCTGACCCACTGGAATTATGATATAGTCAATTAAAAATGAAACAATCAGTCTGTAAACAATTGCTGGAAAAATTACTTGTGTCATGCACAAAGTAGACGTCCGAAACGAACAATCACTGGTATCTAGTGTTTGAGTTTGTGGAACAGATGGTTCTGGATGAACTGGAACAATTCCCGTCTGGACTGGATCCAGTCAAAGTCCGGAAACACCTGTACCAGATCCTGAGGGGTGTTTCCTACTGCCATTGGCACAATGTGAGTGACTGAGGAAACAATCATGTGATCAGCTCAGTGTTTCTGTACTGTAAAGTGCTGTCACAATCATGTTGCACTGAACTTTTCGCAGAGATTGCTTTTCTAGAATTACCAGTAATATGGTGGCGCACTAGTGCAGCAGCTTCAAGACGTACTATATGTAGTTAATAGTGTGTAAGTAGTTTGTAGCAATATATTATGTATTTTACTACCTCAACAGCTTTCTGTACCCACCTCTAATAGATTTGAGTGATGAATGACAAACTTGAACTTGTGATGTTACAGTGATCTTGCAGTTATTTAACAGTGATATCACAGTAATATTGCAGTGGCGTAGCAGTGATAGTGCAGTGATCTTGCAGTTATTTAACAGTGAAGTCACAGTAATATTGCAGTGATGTTACAGTGATCTAGCAGTTATTTAACAGTGATGTCACAGTAATATTGCAGTGATGTTACAGTGATCTAGCAGTTATTTAACAGTGATGTCACAGTAATATTGCAGTGATGTTACAGTGATCTAGCAGTTATTTAACAGTGATGTCACAGTAATATTGCAGTGATGTTACAGTGATCTAGCAGTTATTTAACAGTGATGTCACAGTGATCTTGCAGTTATTTAACAGTGATGTCACAGTAATATTGCAGTGGCGTAGCAGTGATATCACCGTGATCTTGCAGTTATTTAACAGTGAAGTCACAGTAATATTGCAGTGATGTTACAGTGATCTAGCAGTTATTTAACAGTGATGTCACAGTAATATTGCAGTGATGTTACAGTGATCTTGCAGTTATTTAACAGTGATGTCACAGTAATATTGCAGTGGCGTAGCAGTGATATCACCGTGATCTTGCAGTTATTTAACAGTGAAGTCACAGTAATATTGCAGTGATGTTACAGTGATCTAGCAGTTATTTAACAGTGATGTCACAGTAATATTGCAGTGGCGTAGCAGTGATATCACTGTGATAGTGCAGTGATCTTGCAGTTATTTAACAGTGATGTCACAGTAATATTGCAGTGATGTTACAGTGATCTTGCAGTTATTTAACAGTGAAGTCACAGTAATATTGCAGTGATGTTACAGTGATCTTGCAGTTATTTAACAGTGATGTCACAGTAATATTGCAGTGATGTTACAGTGATCTTGCAGTTATTTAACAGTGAAGTCACAGTAATATTGCAGTGGCGTAGCAGTAATATCACCGTGATCTTGCAGTTATTTAACAGTGATGTCACAGTAATATTGCAGTGATATCACCGTGATAGTGCAGTTATTTAACAGTGATGTCACAGTAATATTGCAGTGGCGTAGCAGTAATATCACCGTGATCTTGCAGTTATTTAACAGTGATGTCACAGTAATATTGCAGTGGCGTCGCTGTGATATTCTAGTGATGTTACAGTGATGTCACAGTAATATTGCAGTGGCGTCGCTGTGATATTCTAGTGATGTTACAGTGATTTCACAGTGATGACACTGTAATATTGCAATGGCATCGTAGTGACATTGCCGTGATATTGCAGTGACCTCACCTTGCTGGGAATTCACAGTAATATTGCAGTGAGATTGATAGTGAGTGATGAATGACATGAACTTGATCTAGCTGTGATGTTACAGTGATCTTGCTGTGATTACAGAGCAATGTCTCAATATTGCATTAATCTTGCAGTGATATTGCAGTAACGTCATAGTATTCTTGCTTTGATCTCACTGTGATATTATTGACATTGCTGATATCTTGCAGTGTATTTTTTGTAAAGCTGCTTTGAAATTATGTGTATTGTGAAAAGTACTTTACAAATAATAATGACTTGACTAGAATGTGCTGGTATCTCAGCTCGGTGTGGTCAAACTCTGTGTCGTTGGTTTTGCTCGGACAATGGCAGTCTCTCCTGGTGAGGTTTATACAGATTACATGGCGATGCACCTAACCCCCCCACCCCGAGACCAGCGGCGTGACCCCCCAAACACACTGAACACACACAGACCCAACAACAGACACACATGCTGCAGCACCACATTTGACCACACACACACACACATACAGTGTCAAACATTAATAATAATAATACATTTTCTACAATTAGGGTTAGGGATGCAATTGATCATCATGTTTTGTGGAAGACATGAAAGTCAATCATCCTCAGAGTAGGAAATCGAACATTACACACACTCTCTGGAAATTGATAATTTAATTCATCCCTTTTTAACCCTCAACATAAAATGGCCTTACATTATGTACAGTATATCTATACAAATCACTATTAATATAATTAAAAACACAGACATTCACTCATTGTGAGTCTGTAATAAACACACTCAACACTAGAGGGCAGCATAGGTTTTATTGTGTGTGTGTGTGTGTGTGTGTGTGCGTGTGTGTGTGTCACATGATCCTCACTGGGGATGAAGTACAGCAGAATTCCTCCAGTGACTCCTGCTATAACTCCTGTTAGCACCCCCACAACTCCTTTAACAACATTCATCCATGTCGTGCCTCACTATCACATTATCAGCTGACATTCACACATCATGATGGTATTTTCTGATTTAAATAAAATAAACTTTTTTCACTGTATTAAACTATTGTTTATTTTTTACTCTTTTTGTCACCAGACACATTACAATAACAAAAATTATGTTTCATTTAATTTATGCGAAATATAATGTATTTTTTAGATTTTAAATGTAAATATTTTAAAGAAATTCAGAAATAATACAATTGTGTGTGTGTGACCCGTTCTGAGGGGAATTCACTCTCTCTGACAGTTTCTTTAGAAATGGCTGAGCTGAACGTCTCCAATCGCTTCAGTCTGTAGCACCAGCCCCTCCTTTAACAGTGACTGCAAGATGAGGACATCTTGAATCGTAGAAGGGACTCTTGACTCCCCTTATCTTTCACATCATTCAGACTTCGAGGTGCTCTCTGAGTGCTTTATGGGGAAATGTGCAATGCCACATGGATTTACCTGCCTGAGGATTGTAAAAAGACTCTGAAGGACCTTCGGATCGTTCCTGGAACTGCTGGTAAAGAGGGTGAAGTTGTCTAAAGGCCACTCGCCAGCAGACACAGGTATGGCACAATCCTACTATTAGAATACAGGCAACTGAAGCAACACTTCCGCCAACGCCCACCTCACCACCCCGCAGAGGTCCTGTGCTGTTGAAGCTCAAGGCTTTCGACCACCTCATAAACAGTCACCAGCATTTCACCCAGTTCTCAATTTGAGGAGTCTGAATCTGTTTCTGAAGGCTCTTCACTTTCGAATGTTGAGCACTGCCAATGTTATTCGGTCTGTAATAAGGGAATATTGGTTTGAGGGACATGTACTTTCATGTTCCTGTTCATCACAGGAAGTTTTTGCGTTTCAGTTTATGAAATCAAGCCTACTAGTTCAAGGTTCTTCAGTTAGGTCTGTCCATTGCTCCTTGTGTCTTCACAAGGTGCATGAGTGCAGTACTGTTCCCCCTATGGGCAAGGGGAATACAAATCTTGCCTTATTTGGACGACTGGTTACTCTGTGCCCCCACAAAGCGGCAGGCAGTGCATGACTCCAGAATGCTTTTGGAGCGTGTGTGAAAGCTGTGCCTCTTGGTGAATGAGAAAAGAGCTGCCTGATTTCTAGGAGTGACTGAATTCTCTTGTAATCTCTGCCACCCTGTCACGTGCAGGTAACCAACATTCTGCAACTCCTGGCTCGTTTACACCTGGAGGATCTCTGCAGTACAGAGGGATCCTACAACTGATTGGGATGGTTGAAAAATAGTTACAATTATATTCCACCAGACATCGCCGTTGGCAGATTGTCATTTCTCACAACCGCATTAGCGCATTTAGGTGGTGGAGACAGTTGGATTCCCCTGGATCACGACTGACACGTTCCTTGTCTCCAGGGGGAGACGTGAAATCAGAGGGTCATTTGAGGTTACTGGACACCAGTTCAGTCCACAGACCATATCAATCTGCTGGAGCTATGTACAGTTAACATGGCATTAAGGTATTTCTGGCCAGTCCTGGCTGCCACATTCTTGTTCGATCCGATAACACCTGGACAGTGTTCAAACCTGAACCATCAGGGTGGCATGGATTCCCACAAGTCTTCTTTCCAGAGACCGGCTTCATCCAGATGTAGTGCAGGAGATCTGGCAGCTCTTTGGCAGGGTGGAGGTTGATCCTTTTGTATCAGAGGTGACCACTCACAGTTGCTTATGGTTCACAAGGACAGAAGTGTCCAGCTCTTTGGATCAGGACGCAGTGTCTCATGAATGTCAATACTGCCTAATCTATGCATTTCCTCTTATTCCACTGTTATGGGAGATGCTGCATACAAAGTGTTAGTCTGCCATTGGGAGCAACTTGGGGTTCAGTATCTTGCCCAAGGACACTTCGGCATGTGGAGTCATGTGGGCTGCGAATCGAACCACCAATCCTGCGATTAATGGCTGACCCGCTCTACCACCTGAACCACAGCTGCCCACAAGGGCAACTATATAAGTGCAGAAGTGACCTTATAGTGACATTTACATTCATGTGTTTGGCAGATACTTTTATCTAACAGTGCATTCAAGGAATTGTATCCGTTTGGGAATAATTCAGATATTTAAATGATTTGTGCTGATGTGCTGCAATTATCTAACTGTTCCCATTAGTGTATGTGTGTGTGTGTGTGTGTGTGTGTGTGTGTGTGTGTTGTGAGGCGACTGTGTTTGTTTTACAGTTCAGATGTTTATTAAAGGTTGAATCTATTTATTCCTTTTTAAAGTCGAGCTGTCGGAGCAACTAGTGTGATGAATTACACGTTAAACACAATGCCAGTGTGTGTGTGTGTGTGTGTGTGTGTGTCATCTTACCCTGAACACTGGCATTTATGGTCCTGTACATCTCAGTGTGTGTGTGTGTGTGTGTGTGTGTGTGTGTGCTGTACAGTATCTACTGTTTTATCATTTATGTTTAAAATGTCTTTTTGTGAGCTGTTCGGCTTTACAGTGTGTTTGTCTGTTTGAATCAGACAGCAGTATCACAAAAGTTTGTTTAATGTTACAGCTGATTAGAAACCCCTTGATTGAGGTTCTGTGTCTCCTCACATCAAACGTCACAAAATCACTGTGTTCACAAACCGCACACACACTCACACATATATTTAGTCCTGTTATTGTGAGTGGTCTGATAATCAGTACATTACACAGCTGTAACTTCATTGTTTATGCTGTTCTTCAGAGAATATCTACAGCAGACATAGGATAAAATAAGGATACATTTTATTATTTAATACTGCTGGTTATGAACACAATTAATACTGCACACAACTGGAACAAAACAGTTAAACAATATACGATAAGTGCAAATATGGTTATTCGTTTTGCTTATGGTTATTGAGGGATCACATAATCTGTATTACATAATCAGATTAAATTATTTAGATTTAGCAAAACATGTCATCTAAAATATTTATTTACTGATTAAAAGCTCTCGAGTAAGAACAGACCTCAGATCAGTGTATTTCATATATACAGTGAGAATATAAGAAGTGCTTGACATATGTGATGCAGATCGATTGGCTCTTACCTCTACTTTCCCTTCTGTGCTCACAGGGTTGCCATACAGACCACCACTGAGTGACGGGCGTGTGGAAGGTCGCGATTGGCTGGCGAGGCTGCTGCGGTGACTGGCGCACAAGCTCTTGCGTCTCGCGGGGCTGATGCTGGACTCCATGCACATGGCCGTAAACAAGCTGCTCTGGCGGTCCTGATTTAAGAAGACCGTTTGGAGTTCAAACTTGTCACAGTCCGATACATGAATGAAGGGACACCAGCGAAACACTCGCTTGAATCCAGCACGGAACCTGCAACACACACAGCTCTCAGTAGTGCAGAGGACCGGTACAAAAGACAAAATCACAGTCTGTAGTTGGAGACTCCTCACAGGTCCTA
Organism: Xyrauchen texanus; assembly: GCF_025860055.1. Taxonomy (NCBI): domain Eukaryota; kingdom Metazoa; phylum Chordata; class Actinopteri; order Cypriniformes; family Catostomidae; genus Xyrauchen; species Xyrauchen texanus. The sequence continues at coordinate 5,241,352 of NC_068306.1, read as the reverse complement.
AACCAGCAGCTTCTAAATGCCAAAGACCTGCATCGTTGCAAGAGGATCCTTGGACGGACAGAAAACTTTAAGAATTGTGGCGGAATGATCCGCCCCTCCAGCTCGTTACCCTGCCTCTTAGGGCCGCCCTTCAGCCAGGCTCACAACGGGAGTTCGGCGGGAGTGCGAGAAGAGGTGCAAAATTAATAAGCCTTGTTTAATCAGCGGTGAATGAAGCACACCTGATGGGAATAATGCTTCATCACCGCTGTCTTTATAACGCAGAGTGCACCTGGAGATTTGAAGCCGGCTCCGTGAGATAAATGCCTCTCCGGGGATTAACGCCACACCCACGGTTTGTAACAATGTCAAACTCACGACTCCAGGTGTGATAGTCAACGTCAATATTCGCTGAGATACCAGAAACCACACATAATGTGCATTGAAACGCATTCCTATTTCAGGATTATTCTCATTCCCGTATCAAGTGAACATACTGTACAAAACTAAAATAATGCAATATCATAGAGGAAATTTATCCTCTTAAGATATTGTAGGAATTATCCAGATATGGAATGAGATTATTAAGAAAACTGTTATCAACTCCTACATGCCAACTGAATAAAATAAGGCAAAATTAAACATTTCACACAGAGTTTAGTGAGTTTATCATATTATTGATTCAAACACAAAGTGGCTGTTCTATACGACAAGCTCTGCACGCTTTGCTAGTTTTTAAAACGTTTTGTATCATAAACCGGTGATATTCGATACACCCTGCTACATAACTGTTCGATGAAGACAATATGTCAAAGAATTCAAAATCCTCTGTCTCTGGAGACATTAAAACACACTTCCGTGCTCAAGCTGAAACCCCAGACAGGGCCGCAGATCAGGGACTCCTGGTTGCTGACTCAGAGGATCTTGCTGGAATACGTCAATCGTTCTCTGCCATGGAGACAAAATTCACTGAATTGGTCACAAGAGAGTGTTGGACGTCGAGAAACGGATCAATTATCTAGATTCATCGCAGAGGGAATTATCTCCTGATCCGTTAGTGACCAAGACAGACTTTGGAAAAAGTTGGAAGACCTTGAGAATCATAGCCAGCGAAACAACGTCCGAATTGTTGTAATTCCTGAGAAAGAAGGCGGCAGAGATATGGTGAAATTCCTAGATGAGCTCTGCTCGACATAACTGGAATGATAATTTCCCTTTCTGCTGTCTAGCAGAGCTATACACATTCCCCCGTGGGGAGTTCACTAAATGCACAAACTACACAGTTTAGAGATACCCCATCAAACAGGTCAATCAGAAATAGTCAAAACTGACCTTACCTGTTTGTGGAATATCCAGGACGAGCCCCCAGAACTGTTAGGAATATTTGGAATATCGTGGTGGTCCCAAAATTCCCTGGTCCCTCTAGTTTATGTCTCATGTGCCCAGTCAGGTTACAGTCTTCCGGAAGGGAGGAGAAAGAACAACAACACACAGAGTGTCTATATTCAATCTGCTCAAAGTTTATTACAGTAAGCATAATATTTATACCTTTCATAGAACAAAGAACAGCCAATAGAAGAATGACAGCAAGGCTCGCATGGTCAAGGACACAAAACTGTTTATACCAGAATAGTACAGGAACAAAACCATATAAGGCAGTCCTAGATATTTGTTACTTATATAACTGAGATATTTAGCTCACAAAAAAGGAGTAAGTGCTCGTTGGAGCACAGAACATTCCAAAAGAGGAAGATAAGAGGAACTAACAGCAGCTACGGAAGGTCATGCACTCTTCGGGCGTGTGGTGTGCTTCTGTGGTTAGCTAAGCACACATACATACAGAGTTAGATGTCAAACAAAGACAGCATGTACAATTTATATTTCTCACAAGGCCATAAGCTGGAAATCGAATGAGCTGACAGAGTTCTGGCTCTAAGACCAACTGAGGGAGACAGGCACGATCAATTCTGGCCAAATTTCTGAGATCATCCGATAAAGATCTCGCGTTACGTGAGGCGAGGAGTAAAGGAAAGCTTTCTTGGAAGAACCACAACATTTTCTTGTTCCCAGACTTTGTGTATTTGACAAGAGAGAAACATGATCGATTCAAGGAATGCAAGAAACTCTTACATCAGTGGAAGATCGCTTTTGCACTGATGTTAACGGCCAAATTGAGAAAAGATGCTAAAGATAACTGCAAAATATTCAGAGGCAAAGGTTGATTTTGGCTAATATTTACACATCTAACGTTGATGATCAGGGCTGTTTTATAGATCTTGAAGGGATGTTGCAAGCCACTGGAACCCCTCATGATATAATATTGGGAGGAGACTTTAACCTGTTGATGGACTCAGTCCTTGATCATTGTGAAGCAAAAGTGTGTAAGTCCTCTAGAGCAACACTGATGCTTCTCAGGATGTGTAGAAATAGTGCAGATATTTGGTGACTTCTGAACCCATCTGGTAGAGACTATACATTCTTTCATCAGTCCATAAGATTTATTCTAGAATAGATTGTATATCTAATTCCCTCATTTCATCTGTTGTTGAACATTTTAGTCTCAGATCATGCTCTGGTGAGTTTAGAGGTGTTGCCACATACAGAGAAAAATAAATCCAAATATTTCTCCCATAATATCTTGAGAGAAGACGAAGCTCCATCCCATGACTCTGAATTATCAGGGAGTAATACACTGATGCTTCATGACCTTTTCCAAAAGCAGTAATCACCATTTACAGAGTATCTGCCGCTTTAGGGGGGGGTGTATGCTACTCCCAAAAATAGTACAGAGCAGGTGGCGCAGCTGTAAATACCTAAAGAACTGAGATGCTCGATGCAACATTTAAATACATTTCCAAATTAATACTCTGGACACTTTTGTCCAAACCATGTGCAATTGTGAGATAACGGGGTGTAACTTAAATTCTCTGGTTAGTTTGGGTAATTAGGCAAGAACTTCCTGTTCGATACAAAACTAGGGAGGGGCTCTCTCAGGTGGAGTGATCAATGAGCCAAATGTCTGAGACCAAACGCATAATAATAAAACTAAATCTTGGGTAGGCCTAGTCCACCTTTATCAATCGGCCCATGTAACTTACTGAAATGTAATCTGGGATGTTTCCCATTCCAAATTAAGGACTTCACTATGATCTCAAACTGCTTGAAATAAGAGAGGGGCACATCTACAGGGAGAGACTGTAGCAGGTGGTTGAATTTTGGAATATAATTCATTTTAATAACATTAACCTTCCCAATCATAGATAAATATAATGAAGCCCACCTGCCCACATCGCTCGAAAAACATTTTATTAAAGCATCAAAATGAACTCTGACTAAATCACACAAATGTGCTGGGAATAAAATGCCCAAATATTTAATGCCCTGTTTGGGCCACTGGAAGACACCGGCTGGAAAGCCGTTACTGGCTGTCAGAGCCAAAGCTTCAGATTAGACCAATTGGCAAGGCATAGATCTAATGGGGTCAGAGACGAATAATAAAATATCATCAATGTAAAGCAAAAGTTTATGCGCCACACCTCCCGCCATCACCTCTGGAAAATCCTCCTCCTTTCTTATCACGGCTGCTAATGATTCCAGGGCAAGACAGAACTTTGATCTTTATCGGATGATCTCAGAAATTTGTCCAGGATTGATCGGGTCTGTCTCCCTCAGTGGATCTTAGAGCCGGAACTCTGTGAGCTCGCTCGATGTTCAGTTTATGGCCTGTTATGTCGAGCAGACTCGGGAAGAGCTCATATAGGAATTTCACCTTATCTCTCCCTTCTTCATGCTCAGGAATTCCAACAATTCAGATATTGTTCCTGCAGCTCCTATTCTCAAGATCTTCAAGTTTTTCAAGAATGTGTTCCAAATCAATTTTGGTAGGAAAAGGATTTTGGTAATCTGGATTAGCAGATAATTCCCTCTCCGATGACTCCAGATAATTGATCAATTTTCTTGACGTCCGACAGTCTTGTAACCAACTCAGAGAACTTTGTTTCCATCGCCGTAATCGATTTACGGATTACAGCAAGATCTTCAAAGTCAGCAACAACCTTCGTCAACATCACTAACACGTTGGATAGTTGACGCTGGATTTAAGTGTCATAAGTGTCTTTTTACATCTCCAGAGCCCTAAGATTTTGAATTCTTTGTCATATTGACTTCAAAGTGCAAATATTAGCAGTGTGTATCAAATCTCACCGCATTATAAGGCAAAAAGAATTTAAAATTAGCAAAGTGTGCAGAGCTCGTCATTTACATGCCGTCATGTCTGTGCTAGCTTCTTTACTACTCCAGCCACTATGAGAACTTGACAGTGTGATACTGATGATATTGTTGACTTTTGTATGACAAAGAGCCTGCTATGTTACTTAATTGTGAGTCACTTTGGATACAAGCGTCTGCCAACTACTAATTGTAAATGTGGTGTGTGTGTGTGTGTGTGCAGTGTGGGTTTATATAGTGTGTGATGTGTGTGTGTGGTTGTGTGGTGTTTGTGTTGTGTACTGTGTGCAGTGTGTGTGTGTGTGTGTATAATGTGGATGTGTAGTGTGTGTGTGAGTGTGTGTGCGTGTGTGTTTGTTGTGTGCAGTGTGTAGTTTGTGTGTATATGTAGTGTGTGTGTGAATGCGGTGTATGTGTATAGTGTGTGTTGTGTGCAGTGTAGTTTGTGTGTGTGTGGTGTGTGTGTTGTGTACTGTGTTTGTTGTGTGCAGTGTGTTGTTTGTGTGTATATGTAGTGTGTGTGTGAATGCGGTGTATGTGTATAGTGTGTGTTGTGTGCAGTGTGTAGTTTGTGTGTGTGTGGTGTGTGTATGTGTAGTGTGTATGTTGTGTGCAGTGTATGTATAGTGTGTGTGTGTTGTGTGCAGTGTGTATATGTAGTGTGTGTGTGAATGTAGTGTGTGTGTGTTGTGTGTAGTTTGTGTGTATATGTAGTGTGTGTGTGAATGTAGTGTGTATAGTGTGTGTTGTGTGTTTGTGTAGTGTGGTACCTGCTGTTCAGGCAGCAGTATATTATAGGGTTGTTCACTGATGAGCTCATTGACAGCCACAGCACTGACAGATAAATCTGCTGGATGAACGTCCATTTATTCAGCTGTCTGTTGAGACCCGTTACGATCAAATACATGTGATACGGCAGTCAACAGATTGCAAACGTCACCACCATGATCAACATCATCTTCTCAGCCTACACACAACATGACAACAAAATTAGTCATAAACTGTGAGAAAATAAACACATGTGCGATGGTGTTACCATGGTGACTTGTTAGGTTATTTGACAATTAAATTACAAAACAAACATTTACAAAAACATCTAAAACACAAGCGAAACAGACAACAATTACAGACAGAAAAATTAACACAAGAAAAAATGAAAAAATCTGGTTAAATTTACAGACTATTTGAACGCTACCTCAGACAAAATACACACACTGATCGGACTAATCAGGTCACAGTCTGTAAGACTCAATAAAAGTAGGGTCGGGACAGGGGGGCTGGGATTGGGCAGGGCATCTTTCTCCAATGAGCAAACACTCAATAGGGCATGACACTGAACATTCTAACCCTAACCCTAAACAAGACTAACCAAAAACCAGACTTACCCTAAACCAGACCAACCCTAACCCAGACTAAATCTAACCCTAAACTAGACTAACCCTAAAATCACAGAGTCCTCAAGAAACAGCAACCGACACCTCGCATCACTGTGGTTGATGGGGGAACACCTGGAATAGATTTACAGCAGGGGTCTGTTTCACTGGCTAGTCAGGTAAGTTTTATTTAGTTTGTGCCAACCCTGGATTTTTGGTACCAATAAGGTGGGTTGGTTTTTACCAGTGTTCAGCACTATAGTAACTCACAATGCACGGCCAATCTGTTCTGGAGCAGGTGTTATTCTAGGTAACAGATGCTGAACCAATCAGATGAGTAAAGGGGCATCTCTGATGCAGTCACTCCCTCGTCTCTCCTAAAGTCGACTTTACAGAAATTGTTTTAGAAATCCACAAAATCAACTCTTTATGGTAATTATTTAAATAAGAGTTTAAATACACCTTTTTTCCTGATCATTTACCTTCTTCAGTCATAAAACAGAAGACATGTACAAAAATATAAACACCATGTAAAATTATCTGTAAAACATTTATACAACGCCTGCCAATGCCAGAGCCTTGAGATGTGGTGCTGATGCATCGCAGGTGACCCGAGTTCAAGCCCTGGCTTGTGAGGTCCTTTCCCAATCCCATTCCCACTCTTCTCCCTCTCATTCCCTGTCACCTCTCTACTTTCCCTATCCCAGTAAAAAGCAAAAAAGCCCCCCCAAAATAAGCCTGCCAATAATGATGTATTGTAAAATATTAAAAGCTTAATCACTCCACAAGATGGCTTGTCAAACCCCTTCTTTCATGGACTCAATTTGAAAGAGAAGGCACATCTATACGCCAAATACATCTTCATTGCTTGTCATGTTGCTAGAAGCTAACACATCATTGTATATCATTGTCTCATGCAGTGATCCAAATGCTCACTTTTTATTCGTTAACCTGGTGTGGCAGTAGGTGGCAGCCATCACCATGAGAGGCAGGAGATAAAACAGCACTGCCACAATCATATGATACCTAAAGAACGAACACACACACACACACACACACAGACAGATTAAGGACTGTATCATGCACATGTATCTGAATTAAGCAGAAATGTCACATAGGATCTTTTAGTGCTAATTGATTTGTATGAAGTCTAACATATGTGATGATACTTCATAAAGTGGTCAAAGGTGACCATCTCTCACATGAAGGGGTCGTGTAAATAAAATATAAATAAAATGTAGATATAAATAAAAATCTCTGTCATCTTTTGTCCTTGCTACAGTGTATAGATCACCCGGGCCTTATTCTGATTTCATTGGTGAATTTGTTTATCAGATCTTGTAGTTACTGTAGATAGAGCCTTAATTGTTGGTGACTTCAACATTCACATAGATAATGTAAATGACACTTTGGGATTAGCATTTATCGATATTCTCAACTCTCTTGCAGTCAGACAAAATGTAACAGGACCAACTCATCGCCATAATCATACGCTAGATTTAATTCTGTCATATGGAGTTGATGTTGATAATATAGAAATTCTGCAGCAGAGCGATGACATCTCGGATCATTACCTCGTCTCTTGTATGCATCAATCAGCTAATGTTACTCAATCTACACCACGCTATCGTTCAGGTAGAACTATTCTTTCCACCACTAAAGATAGCTTCACTAATACTCTTCCAGATCTATCTCATATACTCAATAAACCCCAAAGCCCAGAAGAACTTGATGAAATAACAAAAAATATAAATGCAGTCTTCTCTAGCACTCTTGATATTGTCGCCCCACTTCGATTAAAGAAAATTAAAGAAATAAGCCCTGCACCATGGTACAATGATCACACTCATGCTCTCAAGAGAGCAGCTCGGAAAATGGAGCGCATGTGGAAAAATACAAAATTAGAAGTATTTCGTGGTGTATGGAATACTTCTAATTTTGTATCTGGCCCTTACCCACCTGGACAAAAAGTATGCATTGAATACTGTTCATAGACTTCAGTTCAACATTCAACACAATCATTCCCCAGCACCTGATTGGAAAGCTGAACCTGCTGGTCCTGGACACCTCCCTCTGCAACTGGATCCTGGACTTCCTGACTGGGAGATCTCAGTCAGTCCGGATCGGGAACAGCATCTCCACCACCACCAGTCTGAGCACTGGGGCCCCCCAGGGCTGTGTGCTCAGTCCACTGCTGTTCACTCTGCTGACTCACGACTGAGCATTGAGAACATAGACAGAGAATACACACATGCTCCACAGGAAACAAATCAACATAAATAAAGTCATATACATGAGCTGTTAACTGTGGGTCATCATCATATTTCTATCAGTTCAGGTTAGAGAAATGGGATAACAATAAGTGACACTTCAATTAAGGCTCTCATTAATTAGTGGTGATCTGGATGAGTTAACGAGGCATCCAGGTGATGCAAATATTTCTCTGTTGGGCTATAAAAGTCCTGGTTTGACTGAAACTTCAGTATAGCTGGATTGGTTTTCATAGTAGTTCATCTTGTGGTCAAACATGAGTGCTGTTAAAATTGCCATTGTTCTGGCTCTTTGTCATCAGTTGCTGTGGAATGGTGAGTTTATTTTTGTGTCTGAAGCAGTACCAGATCTCATTGTGTTCTACTAAACATGTGAAGAGCTGTTCTGCATTTAAATCACAAATGTGTACAAGACATCGAGTCTTTTGACTTCCAAGAGGAAGTGTGTTGCAGATGAGCAAACCATGTAAACCCAAACCTCTCCAGATGTAAACATGCACATCAAATGGACATCTGGGTGATTTAATGTGTGCTATCAGGGAGTAATATTGAAACTGATTCTGTTATGCCACATTTGTGTTTACAAGCTTCTGTGTTTTCAGCTCTTGGTTCTTCAGTTGAACATGGTTCTTCTATTGACTCATCGTGGAGTGCTGTTAGGCGAGTTGTCCGAGAAGATAAAGGTGTGTATTTGTTCCTTCCATCTGATGTGCTGGGTTTCATTTTCCCCTACAGTCAGTTAACTCGCGGGTTAAAGATCAAATCAAATCAAATCACTTTATTGTCACACTACCATGTACACAAGTGCAACAGTAGGTGAAATTCTTGTGTGCAGTTCCGAGCAACATAGCAGTCATGACAGTGACGAGACATATACCAATTACAGTAAACCCCATACTTACACAACACAATTTACAAATCAAATGTACACATACTAACACAACACAATTTACAAATCAAATGTACACATACTTACACAACACAATAATTATATACAATGTACAGTAAACAATACACACAATATAGAATACACAATATACAATAAGTAAGAGTATATTAAATATATATATTAAGTAGTATATTGAGGAGAATATGTTGACAGTCCAGTGTGAGATTATAGCTGAATAAAGTGCAGTGCTAATTATTGATCCTGATAGATCAAGTGTTCAACAGTCTGACTGCTTGGGGGAAGAAGCTGTCATGTAGTCGGCTGGTGCGGGTACTGATGCTGCGATACCACCTGCCTGATGGTAGCAGTGAGAACAGCCCATGACTCGGGTGGCTGGAGTCTCTGATGATCCTCCGAGCTTTTTTTCACACACCGCCTGTTATATATGTCCTGGAGGGAGGGAAGCTCACCTCCGATGATGTGTCTGGCAGATTGCACCACCCTTTGCAGGGCTTTGCAGTTGTAGGCGGTGCTATTGCCGTACCAGGCGGTGATGCAGCCAGTCAGGATGCTCTCTACAGTACTGGTGTAGAACCGTGTGAGGATGTGCTGGTTCATTCCAAACTTCCTCAGCCGTCTCAGGAAGAAGAGGTGCTGGTGAGCCTTCTTCACAACGGCCTCAGTGTGGATGGACCATGTGAGTTCTTCAGTGATGTGGACACCGAGGAACTTGAAACTGCTGACTCCTTACTGGTGCTCCATTAATGGTGATGGGGCTGTGTTCTCCTTCTTTCCTACTGAAGTCCACCACAAGCTCCTTGGTTTTACTGATGTTGAGGGAGAGGTTGTGCTCCTGACACCAGCGTGTCAGAGTGTGCACCTCCTCTCTGTAGGCTCTTTCATCATTGTCAGTGATCAGACCTACCACCGTCGTATCGTCAGCAAACTTAATGATGACATTGGAGCTGTGTGTTGCCACACAGTCATGTGTGTACAGGGAATACAGGAGTGGGCTGAGAACACAGCTCTGCGGGGCTCCAGTGTTGAGGGTCAGTGATGAGGAGGTGTTGCTGCCCATTCTAACCACCTGACGTCTGCCTGACAGGAAATCCAGGATCCAGCTGCACAGCGAGCCGTTTAGCCCAGAGCCCGGAGTTTCTCATCAAGCTTGGAGGGCACTATGGTGTTGAATGCTGAGCTGTAGTCTACAAACAGCATTCTCACATATGTGTTCATTTCTCCAGATGGGAGAGAGCAGTGTGTAGTGTAGATGCAATGGCATCATCAGTGGAGCGGTTGTTGCGGTAGGCAAACTGCAATGGGTCCAGAGAGGTGGGCAGAACAGAGCAGATGTAATCTCTGATTAACCTCTCAAAGCATTTGCTGATGATGGGGGTCAGAGCAACAGGACGCCAGACATTTAAGCAAGTGATTATAGCTTGCTTCGGTACAGGCACAATGGTTGATGTTTTGAAGCATGTGGGGACTACAGACAGGGAGAGGGACAGATTGAAAATGTCCATAAACACACCAGCCAGTTGATTCGCACACGCTCTGATGACGCGGTCCGGAATGACGTCTGGACCCGCGGCTTTACGGATGTTCACCCGTCGGAAGGATTGTTACATCCACAACAGAGACGGAGAGTGAATCAACCTCTGTAGCGTCAGCCGCGAATACTCTCTCCGCGAGGGCGGTGGTGTTGTCCTCGAAATGAGCATAAAATGTATTAAGTTCGTCCGGGAGAGATGCAGTGGTGTTCACGGCGGAGTCTTTATTCCGTTTGTAGTCTGTGATGGTATTAATTCCCTGCCACATACTTCTAGAGTCAGTGGTGTTGAACTGACCTTCAAGTTTGTGCCTGTAGTGGCGTTTAGCTTCACTGATGGTGTTACAGAGGGCATAACTGGCTTGTTTACGCTCCTCCGTGTTAGAAAAATTAAAAGCGGAGGACCGCGCATTGAGTGCCGCGCGAACCTCGCCGTTAACCCATGGTTTCTGGTTGGGGTATATCCATATTGTTTTGGTCGGAACAACATCCTCTACGCACTTCCTGATGAAACACGTTACGCTGTCAGCGTAAACCTCGATGTCGTCATCAGAGGCGGACCGGAACATCTCCCAGTCCGCGTGATCAAAAGAGTCTTGTAGCGCAGAGTCTGATTGGTCCGACCAGCACTGGATCGTTCTGAGGGCGGGTGCTTCCCGTTTCAGTTTCTGCCTGTAAGCGGGCAGTAGAAGAACGGAAGAGTGGTCCGATTTGCCAAATGGGGGGCGGGGGAGGGATTTGTAGCCTTCCCGGAAGGGAGAGTAACAATGATCTAAAACCCGATCCCCTCGTGTGTTAAACTTTATGTGTTGGTGGTATTTTGGAGCGATTGTTTTGAAGTTGGCTTTGTTAAAGTCCTCGGTAACAATGAACGCAGCCTCAGGGTGCGCGGTTTCCTGCTCACTTATACTCCCATACAGTTCCCTGAGTGCACTGCATTTTATTTTCATGAGCCGTGTATTAAAAGTAACTTCTCATTGTAATGCAAATTAAGCTCCTGATTCATCTGCCAATGGTACCTGGACTCGGACCAAGGTGGCATTGCCCTATGATGCCCCTGATGGCAATGCTACCTTGACCCAGTATGCTTCTGAAAACAATGCCATCTTGGTTGACGCTCCTGAAGGCAGAGATAGGAGTGCTAGGTTCTGGTTGGCCTGGTAATGGTGACTTAACCCAGACCAATTCTACAGCATCTGTCAGTGGTGGTTTGAGGCAGGACTTTCCTTGTAGGATCTGATTCTATTGACCAGCTCTTCAGCCATGAGTGTTCAGCCATGAGTGTTCAGTATAACTCTTTGGACAGGATGCTTAAGAGCCCTCTTCTGGTGCATCTTTACCCAGTGATGTCAGTATTGAGGCAGGACACATTGTGCAACTGATCTGTAGATTCTTGATGTGTTTAATAAACCATGATTTGCTCATAGCTTGTGTTCCTCTTGCTTCTGGTAAATTAAACTTGTGGCACAGGTGTTTGTGGTGGGCGTTCAACTTGCACTTTCATTCAACTTTATCATCTGTCCCTTTAAAACTGCCCCCTTTTTGGGGTTGAGTATTGTGGCACTTAACCACTATCCAAATCCATTGTACTGCTTGCTTCAATGACTAGTGTGACCATTCCAACATCTCAATTGAACCCCATTATGATCGCAATCTGTCTCAACTTAATGAAGACAGATGCAACTTTGTCCATGATTTACTGTCAGGCAAATTCCTCCAGTTCTAACAGGCTCTTCTAGAAGGGAAGCCTTTTTGTGTGACTGAATGGTAGCTTTACACCCTTACTATTAACCCTTCCTTGGTCTTCTGGGTCATTTTGACCATTTTTGAATTGACACTGCTTTTATCATGTCCAGCCTGAAACTTCATGACATCCGCCACAGTTATTCTGAAACTTAATGTTTTTGTATTCACACTGCCATGTCTTTTTTTTTTTTTTTTTTTAAAGGGTAAAATCGACCGTTCAATTTCAAGAGTTTACGATGCCAGCTCTGTTTGCACTGTTTCTACTTTTGGTCTTGTTCGTGTAAGTGCCAGTTACATTAGCCCTGTGTCTCTGATCACTAGGACCCCATGTTGTGAATCAGTATATCGTGGGCACTAATTCGGGCCCTGGCAAGGGTGTTCATCCAGTGAACCTTGGGACACTTATGACTCCATCACCCATGCCCCATTAACTAGCTTGTGCATTGAAGTGCAGCTGTTTATTGACACAGTTGCTGTATAAGTGACAATCAATTTCCTAAATGTACAAGTTATGAATATTACAAGGAACTAAATATAAAGGAATTATAAAAGATTGTTTATGACAAGTACCCATGTTCATACTAAATCTATGTTTAAACACTAACCCTTAACACTTGGTTTAATATTTCAAAGCATGACTTGCACTATACATAGTAATTTTTACATTATATGCATGATGTTAGTCAGGGGGGAACGGGCCCCCACAGTGAGTCTGGTTTAGGGTTAGGGTGGGGTTAGTCAGAGGGGAACTGGCCCCCACAGTGAGTCTGGTTTAGGGTTAGGGTGGGGTTAGTCAGGGGGGAACGGGCCCCCACAGTGAGTCTGGTTTAGGGTTAGGGTGGGTTTAGTCAGAGGGGAACTGGCCCCCACAGTGAGTCTGGTTTATGGATAGGGTGGGGTTAGTCAGAGGGGAACTGGCCCCCACAGTGAGTCTGGTTTAGGGTTAGGGTGGGGTTAGTCAGAGGGGAACTGGCCCCCACAGTGAGTCTGGTTTAGGGTTAGGGTGGGGTTAGTCAGAGGGGAACTGGCCCCCACAGTGAGTCTGGTTTAGGGTTAGGGTGGGGTTAGTCAGAGGGGAACTGGCCCCCACAGTGAGTCTGGTTTATGGATAGGGTGGGGTTAGTCAGAGGGGAACTGGCCCCCACAGTGAGTCTGGTTTATGGATAGGGTGGGGTTAGTCAGAGGGGAACTGGCCCCCACAGTGAGTCAGGTTTCTCCCAAGGTTATTTTTCTCCATTAATCAACATCTTATGGAGTTTTGTGTTCCTTCAGTCGCCTTCAGCTGCTCACTGGGTTTATTAATACAATTATTATTTCATTAATTATACACAATTCACAATCATATTTAATCCAACTACACAATGATCAATCTGAGACATTATAGATATGACAGTTTCATTAATAATAAATGTTTATGCATGATTTCCTGTAAAGATGCTTTGAAACCATGTGTGTTGTGAAAGCGTTATACAAATAAAAATGACTTGACTTGTAAATAGGGTGAGGTTGACTAACCTTGCATACACTGACTGGAGGTAATGCAGGACACACACATACACACTCACACAGACAGAGAGAGACCACATATCAAACATTTCTCATTTTAATGACTAAAGACGAACCCTAAAAAAATGTGTCACCTGTCTAACGCGATGGCGCTCATGGAGTAGATTCTGCCGAACACCACGTCAACCGGATAGAAGTTTTGGAAGTAGCAGTACGCGTCACCGAAGTACCAGTCCCCGTGCGCGGCGTATACAAAATTGACGGTTGCATTGAGCGCGGCCACGGAAACGTCAGACACCGCGAGGTTCAGCAGAAAGTAGTTGGTGACCGTTCTCATCGTCTTGTGCGCAATAATGATCCAGATGACGATTAGGTTTCCGGTCACAGCCACCAGCACGAACGCGAGCGACCAGAGCGTGACGCGCCACGGAGACTGCGCAAACCTGTTAGTGAAGTTTGAGTGATTCCCTGATGCGGACATGACTAGAGCTGTCTGTCTCTCTCTCTCTCTCTGTGTGTATGTGTGTGTCTCTCTTTCTGTTTCAGAGTGTGTGTGTGTGTGTGTGTGTGTGTGTGTGTGTGTAGAGAGAGAGAGAGAGAGAGAGAGATATCAGGGGCAGAGAGGTGAAGAGAGGGCTGATAAACCCTCATAATGAAAAAGCAGTGAAGAGAAGGAATAAATACAGTTTCCTATCTGTCACTCACTCGACGTTGTGTCGATGAAGTGACACTAGGGGTCACTCTTGGGAGCCCGAGACACTCCTGATCTAGATAAAAGGCCAATGGTAATTGGCGAGTGGTATTTGCATGCCACTCCCCCGAACATATGTGAAACCGCTCATTAAGATATTCTCTTCAGAGCAGAGCGGTCGCTATTGATTTAGCTGAATTCCCACAGCTTCCATTCACCTCTGCTGGATTCTGACAGCGCATGAAGCGGATTCTTCCCCCTCTGCACTGGTGCACTACAGAGATCGCCCCTGGGCGCTTCGGCAGAACAAACTAAAAGAGTATATTCTAAAAGAGCGGCACACATGAAAATGTCTTTTTAAAGATGCATCTTTTTAAAAATGACTTTCCATCTGTGTGGGTGTCCGTTTGTGGATGCGTCATGTTCTCACTGTGAGAACATGACCATGGCAAAGTTGCGGTCACGGCTTGCCTTCTTAAGGAAGCAACCCACCCCAGTGGCACCCCGCCTCAGTCCTTCTACTTAAGGTTTTGAGGCCAGCGCGGCTAGCACTGGGGGCAATTTGGGGACCACCTCTGCCGGGTAAATCCCCACGGACCTAACATTCCCCAGCACGCTTGTTTGCCCCAATCAGACTTCCGGGTGCGTGCGATGACTCATCACAGGGTGAGTTTGACCTTTTGTCCGGGGCCCACGAAGGTGATGAGATCTCGAGCGCAGCATCAGAGAGCGGGCTCGTCCAGTCAGATGTGGAAGCCTCAGCTGGGCTGAGGTCACCCATTCACACGATGACACAGAAATTAAAGGCATGCTTTCCCGGGCAGCCATGAGCGTCGGGCTAGAGTGGAACCCTCCACTCTCCCTTGAATCCTCACGGCTGGATGATTCGTTCCTGGGCCCAAAGGGCCGCTCACAGCCAAGCCCGCCCCAGTTCCTTTCTTCACGGAAGTGCATGAGGAGCTGACAAGATCGCGGATGGCACCTTTTACAGTCCAGTCCCGATCTTTCGGCTCCCCCTCCCTCACTACCCTCGATGGTGGGGTGGCCAAGGGGTATGCGGTGATGCCCAGAGCAGATAAGGTGCTCCCGGTGCATCTATGCCCACAGAGCGCCGCCGCCTGGCGCGGGCACCCAAAGCTCCCGTCTAGCGCCTGTCCCTGACGGCCAAAGCCTATGGTGCTCTTTGACAAGCCGCCTTTGCCCTGCACACCATGGCTTTCCTACAAGTCCACCAAGCCAAGGCGCTAAAAGAACTGCAAGAGGGTAGTTCCACCCGAGGATTGATGCAGGAACTGCGCTCGGCATCGAGCCCCCCGCAGGAAGCAGATGCCACCATGAAGAAAGGGTTTTAAAGCTCCTACTTCATTGTACCGAAGAAAGGCCGAAGAAAGGTTGCGGCCAATCTTCAACCTGCGAGTACTGAACAAGGCTTTACATAGAATCATGTTCAAAATGCTGATGCAAAAACACATTGTAGCGAGCGTCCGACATCAAGATTGGTTCGCTGCAGTAGACCTGAAGGACACATACTTCATCTCAATTCCACCTCGACGCAGACCCTTCCTGCCATTTGCACTCGAGGGCCAGGCGTACCAGTACATGATCCTCCCTGTCCCTGCTGTTCGTATCCTCAACTATCTCAACGACTGATTAATCCAAGTTCACTCATGTGTTGTGTGTGCACAGGGAACTGGTGCTTACCCACCTCAGCCGGCTAGGGCTTCGGGTAAACGAGGAAAAGAGCAAGCTCGTCCCGATTCAGAGCATCTCATTTCTCGGCTAGGATTTGGACTCAGTCTTCATTAACGGGTGCACACAGTCGTTTCTGACCTGTTTGAAGGCGTTCAGCCAGAAAACAGCAGTTCCTGGGGTATATTGCGTCCCCAGCAGTGGCCAAAACACTCGGGTTGATGCATATGAGACAGCTTCAGTACTGGCTCCAGACTATAGTCCCGAGATGGGCATGGCGCCATGGGACACATTGCGTGGCCATCACGCCGGTCAGTCGCTGCCTCTTCAGCCCTTGGACCAACCTCACATTTCTACGGGCAGGTGTTCCCCTAGTGTAGGTCTCCGGGTGTGTCATGGTTACGATAAATGCCCCCAAAACAGGCTGGGGCGTTGTATGCAACTTTATGCTCCTGGACGGGCCTGCAGCCACGTCGGCACGCCAAATGCCTCCAGTTATTGACAATACTGCTCACCCTGCCGAGGTTCCGGCCATTGATCTTGGGCAAGCACATGTTGGTTTGGACAGCCAACATGGCAATGGTGACATATATTGACCGTCAAGATGGCCTACGCTCCCGTTGTATGTCACAAATCTCCTGCTGTCTCCTCCTCTGGAGTCAGCAGCACCTCAAGTTGCTGTGAGCCACTCACATCCCAGGCAACCTCAACACTGCAGTGGACTTTCTGCCACGATAGGTTACCCACAGGGGAGAGGTGCAGGTAGACCTGTTTGCATTCCCAGAATCCTCCTCCTGCCCGGTTTGGTATGCCCTGACTGAGGCACCCCTCGGTATAAATGCACTGCCACACAGCTGGTCCCCTGTACTACGCAAATATGCATTTCCCCCAGTGAGCCTACTTGTACAGACCCTGTGGAAGGTCAGAGAGGATGGGAAGCAGGCCGTCCTAGTAGCACCCTAGTGGCCCACCCAGACTTGGTTCTCGGACCTCACGCTCCTCGTGTCAGCCCCCCTGAGGATGCCCCCCAGCGAATTCCCCTGAGGATGGACCTTCTTTCTCAGGGATGGAGCACCATCTGACACCTGGGACCATGCCCAGCACGTGTTCCCTAGATGACTTCCTCCTAGCCCTGAGGCAGACGAGTTAGCGGAGAAACTTGCTGCCGGCTCAGTGCACATGCTAACTAAGACCTGTACTGTAAATAACCCCATGCAACGTATTTATTCCACTAAATCGTATCCCTGTTGGTAAACTACATCTTTCTTGGGCAGAGGCCCCTCTGCCCCAGTCACCATGTTTGTAGAAACTCCTCCCCCGTTGGGTAGGACCTACCATGGGACTTCTCCACATAACATACTTCTGACGAAAAAGACTCAACAAGACCATGTGATGTATTTGCACTCAAAATACCCCCCCGTCTCTGGGTTGGGTGTGGTCTCTGCGGTGTTATACCCGTATGCTCGGGGGAGTGGGATGCAAATACCACTCGCCAATTCCCATTGGCCTTTTTATCAAAAATCAGAGGTGTCTCGAGCTCCGAAGAGTGACCCCTAATATATATTTTAAAGCTTTGACATAATCGTGCCAATTAAATGAACTAGATGAAGTCTGATTTAATTAAACTAGAAGCACACAAAAGTGTTACATTTATTACCCACGTGTGGTATCATTGTCAAGCAGTGAGAATAGCAACAGTATTATAGTTCATATCTAATGTTTTACACAATCATATGAAAACATTAGATACATTTTCAGATAATAAAGGGGTTTAAAAGTGACATCAGAAACACATGCTTGCTCTTATGTACTGACACATAACAGACTATAACAGTTATTCATATGATTCATTGCTACATTACCACAACATATGGGGTTACTTCACACAGTAAACTTTAGGGGGGTTGTGATGTTTGTTTGTGCAGAACAACAGCTTCTGTTTTCATTTTTAACTTAAGTCTTCTGTTAAAACTCATGTATTATTTGAGCTGTAAAGTTGAACGGGTTGTTTTAGGGATTTACAGTGTTACGTCGTCATGGTAATAAAGTTGTATAATTGTCTTCACACAGATGTGGTCGGTGCGTGATTTAATGACAGTAAAATCATGTTCACACACATTGTTTATGTACTTGTGAAACAGTATTTTAATGTTGACAGATTAAACCCCATTGACTTGCATTATAAGGGTCTCACTGGAACACACATTTAAAGAAACATTATAACACAAACACTGTCGATAAAGCAATAAAGGCACAGATCTTATTTTTTGTTAGAACTAGATAACGTTAAAAGATTTGAAATGAAAACTGATGCGTGACAGACGGGTCTTTACAGACTGAACAAAGAAGGATTCGTTTACTAGATAGGAATCTTTAATGTGCATTTATATTTTTACATACATGTGTAATATATTTACAGAGCATTAAAAACATAGTACATCACAGTTCAGATTTACAGCTTTATGTGCACAAAAATTGTAGAAAAATATTCTTTAAAAAATACAAACAGACGGAATGTTGCACTTAAATGCAGAATTGATACATTCTTATGAAGCATTCACGAGAACTGTGTGAATATGACAATAACACTGATAACACACCAGAGACCCACATGAGAACACAAGAAGCAATGATGTCATCAACAACACTAAAGAGAGAATATCATTGGTTGAGAGGTTTCAACAGTCCCGCCTCTTACAGAACCCACCAATAGCAGCAGAGGAAATGCTGTGGGAAAAGTGATGAGCGGTAAAAGAACACTGTTTCACACGCCTGCAGCGATGGACACTATATTCATTTCTGCATCACACTGAACACTGATTCTAGCAGAATACACATTTAAAATGTACTAATTAAACACAATATAGGCTTTCATTAAGCAATATAAAATACTGTCAAGAACTACTCACCCACTGAAAACAGACGTCTGTCAGTCTAGATGCAAGTCACACACGCTACACACACACACGCTACACCCACTCACAGGCTACACACACACACTCACACGCTACTCACACTCACACGCTACACGCTACACTCACACGCTACACACGCTACACACACACACTCACACACTACACACACTCACACACTACACACACACACTCACACGCTACACTCACACGCTACACACACTACACACACACACTCTCACACGCTACACACACACACTCACACGCTACACACACTCACATGCTACACACACACTCACACGCTACACACACACACTCACACGCTACACACACACACTCACACGCTACACACACTCACACGCTACACTCACACGCTACACACGCTACACACACACACTCACACGCTACACACACACTCACACGCTACACACACACGCTACACCCACTCACAGGCTACACTCACACGCTACACACGCTACACTCACACGCTACACATGCTACACACACACTCACGCTACACACACACACACACACACACACACATACACTCACACGCTACACTCACACGCTACACTCACACGCTACACACACACACACACGCTACACACACACATATCATTTGGGTGTAAATTTGACCCTTCTCTACATGTAAATTAGATTTTATTGTGATCAAGTTTGTAATAATTCTCAATGAGCCACTCCTGATAACCACTTGATCATTTATGATAATTATGAATAAATCGTTATATATTGTGAATAGATCTGCAGTTACACTGATGATGCTGCACACACACGCGATCTGTGAAACAGACACCATTAAACCAACGAGTAACACTGGGTGAAGCGGTGAGGACCTCCTCCACATGAATAACATCAGAACAGTGTGTTTATCTCAGTGTTGTGACATCACGTCTGGTTAGGACACAATGTAATACACACACACACACACACACACACTTATCTTGCTGGGATGATCAGTGAAGTTCATTCACAGATTCGTTTTCCACTCTGCAGGTGAGAGAGCAGCTCATCTCCAGCTGTGTGTGTGTGTGTGTGTGTGTTCAACCTACAGCAGCTGAAATGTGCGCAGGTAAATCTGTCTCTCGATCCACTCAGTGAAGTGAGTGACATTTGCATAGACACCAGGGCCCAGGACCTTAGAGAAACACACGGAGCCCCAGGAGGTCAAACCATACAGAGACCAGCGGCCGTCATCTTCCTCACAGACCAGTGGCCCTCCACTGTCACCCTGGAGACACACACACACATGATTAAGGGGGTACAGCAACCAAAAACTGTAAGTGTGTGAAGTTGTTGTCATGGTAACCAGATTCATTAAAAAGATGTTCTTTAATCCACTCTGGATCATTTGTGGATGCTCTTGTGTACTGATGCTGATGTGCAGCACACACTCACCATGCACGAGTCGATGGTTCCCGCCTCGTATCCGGCACAGAGCATCCGTGATGTGATGGTCTTCATATCAAAGTACGACTGACACTGAGAGACAGAAATGATGCGCACCTCGCCCTCCTGCAGCTTAAACGGCACTGAAACACACAGAGTTCAAACATCAGCATCTCTCGTGTCTGTCTACTGATGGGACGATGAGAGTCCATGAGGCTAACATCATCACATCATCGATCAGTGTGTGTGTGTGTGTGTGTGTGTGTGTGTGTGAGTGTGTGTGTGTATGTGTGAGGGTGTATTTATCACTTTGTGGGGACCAAATGTCCCCATAAGGATAGTAAAACCCGAAATTTTTGACCTTGTGGGGACATTTTGTTGGTCCCCATGAGGAAAACACCTTATAAATCATACTAAATTATGTTTTTTGAAAATGTAAAAATGCAGAAAGTTTTCTGTGAGGGTTAGGTTTAGGGGTAGGGTTAGGTTTAGGGGATAGAATATAAAGTTTGTACAGTATAAAAACCATTATGTCTATGGAAAGTCCCCATAAAACATGGAAACACAACGTGTGTGTGTGTGTGTGTGTGTAAGTGTGTGTATGTGTGTGTGTGTGTGTGTGTGTGTGTGTGTGTGTGAGTGTGTGTGTATGTGTGAGTGTGAGCGTGTATTTATCACTTTGTGGAGACCAAATGTCCCCATAAGGATAGTAAAACCCGAAATTTTTGACCTTGTGGGGACATTTTGTTGGTCCCCATGAGGAAAACACCTTATAAATCATACTAAATTATGTTTTTTGAAAATGTAAAAATGCAGAAAGTTTTCTGTGAGGGTTAGGTTTAGGGGTAGGGTTAGGTTTAGGGGATAGAATATAAAGTTTGTACAGTATAAAAACCATTATGTCTATGGAAAGTCCCCATAAAACATGGAAACACAACATGTGTGTGTGTGTGTGTGTGTGTAAGTGTGTGTATGTGTGTGTGTGTGTGTGTGTGTGTGTGTGAGTAAGTGTGTGTGTGTGTGTGTGTGTGTGTGTGTGTGAGTAAGTGTGTGTGTGTGTGTGGTTATGTGATGTAATGGATAACTACTGGCCTGCAGCACAAAGGATTTGGGAAAGACTCAGCGCTCCCTTAAATCAGCACTGTTAAGACAGTGTAATACCAGAAATGATTGATTAGCGTTATCATTTTTCTTCAGTCAGACGGTTTCAGTTGTGCTCAACGGTGCTGCCTCCTTGTGGACACACACGGTAACGGACTGAAACCGCAGTAAGATATCATTAATAAACCCCCGGACCAGAAACACTCAATCTGATGCTCTTCTCATGGCTCTTAATTCAGTGTTTGGATGAAGCCATAAACCCGAGAGAGACATGATCCAGATCTGATGAGGACGACTGACAGTGTGTGATTGTTGCTGTTGTTCCAGCATCAGTGAATGCAGTTAAAGGTCCCATTCACTTCCACTGTAAATGACTGTAACTTTTAAAGGAGGAACGAGTCAAAACACATTTTTGTTGTGATCAACATTATGACACAAATGCTGATGATTGATCTGAACTTGAACGCGGAATATTCCTTTAAACACAAACTGTACTGCTGCTGAGGACACAGTGATGACACTGAAACTGATGATTCATCTACTACATGTCATTCATTACGTGTGTCATAAGATGAACATGTTCTAGCCATCAAAGAACAGATGGATTAAAGTCATCATGGGATATGATGGACTAGCATAAGTGTAGGTCACACATATTTCCAGTAAACTTATGAGGGTTCAAGAAGTGACCTTCAACTTACTGACCCTGAACTATAACCTCACGTATGTGTCCTTGTGAATGTACCGTTCACTCACTTCTGCTGCCCACGTGTCCCCAGCCCGTGATGTGGCAGTATTTGTCAGGTTTGGGTAGTTGTCTGCGGTCCGGTAGACAGATGGGTCGGACATAACTGGTCACCTCCACCTCTGACTCCAGCTCCACCACGCTGATGTCATAGTCCACGACGGCACGATTGTATCGCGAGTGAAGGATGATGCTTTTGACTCGCCGTGTTTGCATGTACGGAGACGGGTGATCCAGATTATTGATGCCAAGAACGACTTTCCAAACGTCGGCACTCTCGCGCCTGCAGATCAAACACATGGGTTGAAAATCGTTTACAGTTGTGCTTGTGTGTTCACACGTAAAGTGTGTATAATGTATGTGTGTGTTTGTGGCCTCACCCTTCAAAGCAGTGCGCTACCGTGAGGGCCCACTTCCTGCCGATCAGCACACAGCCACAGATGTGTCCGCTCGGGTCACTCTGAAGGGAGCACTGCCACGGCCAACGGCCCGGCCGACTCGTACGCCCTCCCAGAATCCTCTTCACCAGCCGAGCTGCGGGCCGACGCCCACATTCTAAAGTGTGCGCAGAGTAACGGATTACATGTAACTTTTTCCATTAACTTTAGAAACTAAATTATTTTTTTTTATTTTATTTATTTGTTTATTTTACAGGGACAGTGCTCATTAATTAACAGTAAAATAACTGTAAATGAGCCAGAGTTAGCTCAACAGGCTAATTTTCATCTGTTGTCCCTGGCCAGTTATTATGATGGCAACCAATCAAGCTATAAAAAACATCAAATGACTTTTACAGTCCACAAATAATAACAACATAGAAAAATAGTGATAAGACAGATACAACACACAACAATAAGTAACAAGCAACATCAGCACACAAACATAGGCTAAAACATACTGAGATTTCAAAGTCTTACACAAGACAATCTGCTAGCATGCCACAATTCTCAGTAGGCAGTCAGTAGTCTAATGTGCACATATCTGATTATCAGTTAGCCAGTTCTTAAGATGACCAGTAAAAGAACGATAAGTGTTTGTTTCTCTTATCAGCCTTGGCAATAGATTCCACTGTTTAGTTGCTGTTACAGAGAAAGCTGACTGACCAAAGGCACTTTATCAAGTGGGAATGATACAGTCCCCTCTTGTGATACCTCTGGTGACATGAGTGCCTGCTCTCTGCGTAACAAATCTCTTCAGTGGAGGTGGGGCCATGCTATGCAATATCTTATATTAGACAAAGATTACTGTAAGTGATCAAGTTTTCCCAACTCAGAAGTCTATGGGTATATAAGATTTGACAGGTGTGAAAACTATTAGGTTTCTGAACTACAACTTTAAGAGTATGTTTATAAAGACTTTCAAGTGACTTCACTGTAGACTTGTTAGCTTGTGCCCAGCTTGTCAAACAGTATGTAAAATGAGGGCATTCATATACAGGTGAAACTCGAAAAATTAGAATATCGTGCAAAAGTTCATTAATTTCAGTAATTCAACTTAAAAGGTGAAACTAATATATTATATAGACTCATTACAAGCAAAGTAAGATATTTCAAGCCTTTATTTGATATAATTTTGATGATTATGGCTTACAGCTTATGAAAACCCCAAATTCAGAATCTCAGAAAATTAGAATATTACATGAAATCAATAAAAAAAAGGATTTTAAATACAGAAATGTCGGCCCTCTGAAAAGTATAATCATGCATATGTACTCAGTACTTGGTTTGGGCCCCTTTTGCATTAATTACTGCCTCAATGCGGCATGGCATGGATGCTATCAGCCTGTGGCACTGCTGAGGTGTTATGGAAGACCAAGATGCTTCAATAGCGGCCTTCAGCTCTTCTACATTGTTTGGTCTCATGTGTCTCATCTTTCTCTTGCAATGCCCCATAGATTCTCTATGGGGTTCAGGTCAGGCGAGTTTGCTGGCCAATCAAGCACAGTAATACCATGGTCATTGAACCAGGTTTTGGTACTTTTGGCAGTGTGGGCAGGTGCCAAGTCCTGCTGGAAAATGAAGTCAGCATCTCCATAAAGCTTGTCTGCTGAAGGAAGCATGAAGTGCTCTAAAATGTCCCGGTAGACGGCTGCGTTGACTCTGGACTTAATAAAGCACAGTGGACCAACACCAGCCGATGACATGGCTCCCCAAACCAACACAGACTGTGGAAACTTCACACTGGACTTCAAGCATCTTGGATTGTGTGCCTCTCCATTCTTCCTCCAGACTCTGGGACCTTGGTTTCCAAATGAGATGCAAAATTTGCTCTCATCAGAAAAGGGGACTTTGGACCACTGAGCAACAGACCAGTTCTTTTTTTCTTTAGCCCAGGTAAGACGTTTGACATTTGAAGCCCATGTCCAGGACCCGTCTGTGTGTGGTGGCTCTTGATGCAGTAACTCCAGCCTCAGTCCACTCCTTGTGAAGCTCCCCACACATTTGAATGGCCTTTTCCTGACAATCCTCTCCAGGCTACGGTCATCCCTGCTGCTTGTGCACCTTTTTCTTCCACACTTTTCCCTTCCACTTAACTTTCTATTAATGTGCTTTGATACAGCACTTTGAGAACATCCAACTTCTTTTGCAATTACCTTTTGAGGCTTTCCCTCCTTGTGGAGGGTGTCAATGATGGTTTTCTGCACAACTGTCAGGTCAGCAGTCTTCCCCATGATTGTGAATTCAACTGAACCAGACTGAGAGACCATTTAAAGGCTCAGGAACCCTTTGCAGGTGTTTAGCTGATTAGAGTGTGACACTTTGAGCCTACAATACTGAACCTTTTCACAATATTCTAATTTTCTGAGATTCTGAATTTGGGGTTTTCATAAGCTGTAAGCCATAATCATCAAAATTATATCAAATAAAGGCTTGAAATATCTTACTTTGCTTGTAATGAGTCTATATAATATATTAGTTTCACCTTTTAAGTTGAATTACTGAAATTAATGAACTTCTGCACGATATTCGAATTTTTCGAGTTTCACCTGTATATCATAGCAGTTTCAAAGCTGAAAGATTCCCTAACAAATCTAAAATTACTTAAATGAAATCTAACTCGTTTACACATACTTTTTACATGAGTTCTAAAACAGAGACTCGATTCAATCCAAACACCCAGATACTGTATTCAGTCACAACTTGCACATTTTGACCTGATATCATTATGTCAGGGTCTGGAACGCTACATGGTGGCTTTGAAAAGAACATGCTAACCGTTTTACAAACATTTGTAACGTTAGACATGATCTGTCAAGCCATGTTGTGATATAGTTCATTGCACTGGTTAGTTTTGAAGCAGCTTGCTGTTTTGTGCTGCTATGTACATAAATAACAGCATCATCAGCATATAATAGGATTTCTATATCGGAACAAACTAAAGGCAAATCATTAACATAAAGACAATGGCCCAAGTATAGATCCTTGCGGAACACCAGTATTATTTGTATAAACAGTGGATTTATGATTTTGGACCTTTACATAATTTGTTCTTCCCTTTAGATATGAATCAATCCACTTAATGGTATCCTTGGAAAAATTAAAAGAAGCTAATTTGTTAAGTATTCCATGATTCACAGTGTCGAAGGCCTTTTTAAGGTCTAGGAAAATTGCCCCCACAATACCACCCGTATCCATCATGGATTTAATGTTTTCCAGAAGGAAGAGGGTAGCAGTCTCTGTTGAATGGTGAGCTCTAAAACCAAATTGCATAGGATGCAGGCTAAAGTCACTGTTGTTCAAATAAAAGACTGACTTTCTCTGAAACCCACTTCTCCATCACCTTAGATACAACAGGCAAAATACTGATAGGTCTATAGTTACTGATAATCTGGGGATCTCCTGCTTTAAAAATTGGTGACACAATAGCAGTTTTCCATGTGTTTGGAAAAATCCCTTGAAATATTGAAAGGTTTATGATATTTGTAATGGATGGAGCCAAGCGGTCCTTTAACAACTTGAGCATTATGGAGTCCATCCTGTAACAGTCCTTAGCTTTGGAAGTCTTAAGTGTTTTAATTATCCTTAATACCTCTTGCTCTGAGATGTTACTTAAACAGAATTGGGGTTTAGAAGTTTGAAGCTGACAGTCCACTAAGATGTTATGCTTTGTTTCAGTGAAACTTTGAGTAATCTCATCCACAGAGTCAATGAAGTATCTTTTAAAGGCTTCAGCCATTTCAAAGGGATCCTCAGATATTTTACCATGTAGCTTTAACTGTAGATGCTTTGATGATCCACTGTTATTTACACCAATTCATTTCTTAATATGCTCCCAGATTTGTGTAGTATTACCTCTAGACTCATGAATAATACTAATAAAAAAGTTTGCTTTAGCCTTTCTTAATTCTCGAGTAACCCTATTACGTAACATTGTAAACTTTTGTCTATCAGTTGGCAATTTAAACTTCAAAAAATCTTTTAGTACACGATCTCGGTCCTTCATCAGTTTCAGTAAGTCTGTACTCAACCATGGTAGACAGTAATTTTTACTCTTTTTCGTACCTTGGGATGTTTTTGTGAACTTTTGTGCTATACTCTCACTATCTTCCTCTACATTCCTCCCAGCTATAATTTCATTCCAGTTTATTTTATTTATAGTCATTTGGAAATTGTCAAGTTCACTTTAGGAATTCTAGAATACTGAGAATGATATTTATTTGTCCTAAATCTATTATTTGTAAGCTTTCTTGAGAATAAAATTAGGTTATGATCAGTTAATTCAGTAATGACATTATATGTTTTCTCAACTCTTTCTGGCCTGTTTGTGAAAAGTAAATCAATTTGCGTCTGTGAGGATGCGGTTAATCTGGTAGGACCTTTAATTAGTTGTGTAAAATCCATATTATCTGTAATTCTTTTTAAAGAATTCCTGTTTCTCTTGTCATCCCAATTTATGTTGAAATCACCTAAGAGTAAGACTTCTTGTTTTGAATTACATTCTTTGAGTAACCTTTTAAATTCATCATAGAAGGTATTGGTAGAAGAATAGAGTAAAAACATAACAAAAGACATTTGAGAAGAGAGAGTAATAGTTAATCCAATACATTCCAGATTTACATTAGACAGTTGAATCTGGGTGCAGTGAAAATTATTCTTCAGGTAAACCATGACTCCACCACCTCTCCCCTTAACTCTATCTCGTCTAAATAAATTATCTCCAGGTATATTCAAAGCGTAACGGATTACATGTAACTTTTTCCATTAACTTTAGAAACTAAATTAGTGGTAATCAGATCACAGTCTGAAGGGTTAGGTAACACTATTTACCTTAGTAACAAACTTACCTTGAGTAATCTAATGGAATAAAAACCCCAACCCAAATGATACATCATGAACACTGTAGCGGAAACATTAGTGTTGGAAACACTGCGTCACTCAAACTTACCGTCTTTAGCACACTGCAGTGAGATTGACTTGTGTGATTGACAGCTCTGCCTGAAGAGGAAATATTATAATCAGAGTCATAACATACACTAAAGCCACTGAACACACACACACACACACACACACATACCCTCTCTTTCCCAGCATGCTCTGCAGTGGTATGATGTCGTGTTCACTCCAGTGTGGGTTGATGTGGAGCCAGCGCCTCCGAACAGCAGACAACGACATGTCCTGAACAATTTCTGTGGAGAGAGGAGAACTACACACACACACACACACACACACACAGTCACAGAGAGACACACAGTGACACACACACACAGTCACAGAGAGACACACAGTGACACACAGTGACACACACACACAGTCACAGAGAGACACACAGTGACACACACACACACAGTCACAGAGAGACACACAGTGACACACACACACACAGAGTCACAGAGAGACACACAGTGACACACACACACACACACAGTCACAGAGAGACACACAGTGACACACACAGTCACAGAGAGACACACAGTGACACACACACACACACATAGTCACAGAGAGACACACAGTGACACACACACACACAGTCACAGAGAGACACACAGTGACACACACACACACAGACAGACACACAGACACACACAAAACTTGAATGTAATTAAATATGTTAAAGATATTTTAATTCAGTCTAACCATTTTATTTTTCATTCCTTGTCAGATCTCACAGCAAAGACAAATTCTTGTTCTAGAAAATGTATCATTAAATAATGCAACAGCAAATTTTTCAGTTTAATCCACGGCTAGATGTGTGTTAGGCATAATGTCCAGTCAGACGTTTACTATAAACCCCAACAGGGCGGTCTGATATGTGGATGTGCGATTGTTACTGAGAAATATCAGACCACTAGATGTCGCCATTTAGGGGTGCGGGGAAAAGAGTTTCAGCAATGCATCGTGATTCTTTCTAAAATGATTCTCAGAGAATCAGAATGAGCTTTATTGCCAAATATTCTTACACATACGAGGAATTTATCACAACAACAACACAGAGATAATACAAAAATAGAATAAAAATAAAAGTGAATAGAATATATATATATATATATATATATATATGCATACACGCATGTACAAATACAAATCTGTTACATACAGATGCAAGGGAATGTAATGCAGAAGAGATATGTTGGATAAATACAAATAGACTAAACTGTGTATTGCACATAATTATTGGTCAATGGGGCAGTTTTAACTGTTCATAAGATGGATAGCCTGAGGGAAAAAACTGTTCTTGTGCCTGACGGTTCTGGTGCTCAGTGTAGAGGTCTGCAACCCGACCCGGGACCGATGGGACCAGAGAACCAACCGGGTTTGATAAACAGGCTTATCGAACTTGTTTCACGCACGCGCTTTCACTCACAGACATGCATGAAAAGATGAGTTAGGGGCCATAGAACGTGTTTTTACCCGGGACAGTTCTGTTTCTCCATTATTTTCCTATGTAAAATCATGCTGGACGAATGACATTTGCACCGTGTGTCACTTTTCTTCAGCGTCTCGTGAAGGACCGGTACATTTTAAACACCTAATTAAAACTTTCATAAAAGCATGTTGAGACACCTGCACTCTGTTTCATTCTTTGCATATCTAGATTGTTTTTAGCTCCGTTGTCACAAAGATTCAACATTCTAAACAACTTCCGGCTGCATAGAGGGGACCGTTCATATTATTCCAGATTGTTCTGCACCAAGTGATGTTTCAGCAAATAAACAGTAAGGCACTGCTTTTTTCCTCTTCTGCTCTAGTGTACTGAGGGTCTGCTGTGCCTTTTTAAAATTGTGTATGTTTACTGTTTCAGTACCGTTATGAATGTTGCCTATATGCTTGCATAAAATACAGCCTATTGCAAGCGATTTTTAGTTCAGGCTCAAAATCTGATGGTATTGTTCATGCCGGGTAAGGCCGGGCCACACTGTCACTGGTACAGATCAGGTTAAGGTTTCATTTTAAGGCCTGTGCAGA
Source organism: Xyrauchen texanus (assembly GCF_025860055.1). Lineage (NCBI taxonomy): Eukaryota > Metazoa > Chordata > Actinopteri > Cypriniformes > Catostomidae > Xyrauchen > Xyrauchen texanus. Next base: position 5,211,862 of record NC_068306.1, on the reverse strand, counting down.
CCTCTAGCTCAGGCTTCTGTAGCGCCGGCCAGAGGGCAACAGATCAAAAAGTTAGTATGCTGGGTGAGTGGGGTACAGAGTGATTTTACCAGACCTTTTTCTCACTCTGGAAGTGTATATAATCCCCTCAGCAGTCCGAACTGTCCTCTGAAGTCTTCTTATATCATTGTTGAACCAAACCAGACATTTATAGAAGTGCAGAGGACAGACTCAATGGCTAATGAGTAGAACTATATCAGCAGCACCTGTGGCAGGTTGAACTTCCTCAGCTGGCGAAGGAAGTGCAACCTCTGCTGAGCCTTTTTCACAATGGAGTCAATGTGGGTGTCCTACTTCAGGTCCTGTGAGATGGTAGTGCCCAGGAACCTGAATGACTCCACTACTGCCACAGTGCTGTTCAGAATGGTGAGTGCGTGAGTGATCAGCTCAAGGTTGTTGTGACCACACCAGACAGCCAGCTGTTCAGTCTCCTGTCTATATGCAGACTCGTTACTGTCGCGAATGAGGCCGATGACCGGGGTGTCATCTGCAAACTTCAGGAGTTTGACAGAGGGGTCCTTTGTTGTGCAGTCATTTGTGTACAGGGAGAAGAGCAGTGGAGAGAGCACACATCCCTGGGGTGCACCAGTGCTAATAGTGAGGGTCCCGGATGGGAGTTTCCCCAGCCTCACTAGCTGCTGCCTATCAGTCAGAAAACTGGTGAGTTGGTCACTTGCTTGTCAGGACAGTGCATACACCTGATGCAAAGAGTTTGTCTCCACTGTGGGCTGTCGGCATCACCGGTGTCCTTCGTCCCTCCAGCTCCGCCCTGGTCAGTCGGTCACCTGGCTCCACCTTCAGCTCTACCAGGGACCTCCTTCCCTCCGGCTCTGCCTTGGTCCTCAGCCCCACTGGCTCCACCTCTGTCCTCCGATCCCCCAGCTTCGCCTCTGTCCTCTGATCCCCCAGCTTCGCCTCAGTCCTCTGAGCCTCCGGCTATGCCCTGGTTCTTTCGAGCCTTCGGCTACGCTCCGGGCACTAGGATCCCCAGTTCAGCCCCTCGAGTCTCTCACGGCTCCAACTTCCACGACTCCACCTACCCTGGCACCGCATTCCATGGCTCCACCCCTCGAGCCTCTCACGGTTCCGCCTTCCATGGCCCTAATCCCTTCCATCTGTTCATCATCATCCCTACCTGTATTTCATTCCCTCATTTAGTTCTCTGTGTCTAAATTCCCTTTAGTTTTGTTCAGTCTTTTGTCAGTCCTTGAAGTGTTATGTTGAGTTTATTGAAGTGATACATTATGTTGTTAATTTGAGATCTTAAGCTTGATGGTTTGTTCTACCCCAGTGTTTGTTCTAGTCCAGCGTTTGTCCCACTCCAGCAATTGAAATTAAAATATTGAATGGTTCTACTCCTGTGTTTCCTCTTCAAGACACCCAACGTTACAGATACTGTATTGTGTTCCACAATGTTTTTAATTATGTTAGAATCTATAATTCCTAGAACCGCCATCAAGGGATCTAAATCAATAATAATAAATCATCTGCACTTAAAGACACTTTGCCCCCCACAAAAAAATCCCGCTGAAGGCCATTGAGGATCATAAAGAGTTTGCCAAAAGTTCAATTGCTAATGTAAAAAGCAGCGGAGATATCGGGCAGCCCTGTCTAGTAGAACGCATTAGATTATATTAATCAGACCTAAGCTTGTTTGTCTGTACTGAGCATTTATTTCATGATCCATGAAATAAATGCCAAAGCCAAACCTTGACAGTGCCGAGAAGAGATAATCCCACTCATCCCTGTCGAAGGCCTTTTCTGTATCTAATGATACAAGTATTTCAGATTGGGAATCTGATTTAGAGGAGTATATAATAAAAATAGTCTGCAAATATTATGAGCCATTTGTCTATTTTTAATGAATCCTGTCTGATCTTCATGAATTATTGTTTGGAGCACATTTTCCAGTCTAATGGCCATTATTTTAGTGTCTACATTTAGAAAACTCACTGGCCTATATGACGCTGGATCAAGTGGGTTCTTCCCTTTTTTATGTATTGGAGAAATTGATGCTTGGTAAAATGTGGTTGGAAGAACACCCCTATCCAATGATTAATTTAAAACATCTACAAGGTGAGGGGCAACTTCTGAAATAAACACTTTGCAAAATTGGGCATATACCTGTCTGGACCGGGGGCCTTCAAACATTGTAAACTATGTACAGCTAGAATTATCTCTTCCAAAGTATTAGGTTCCCCCAAAGAGTTTTTATCTCCTTTATTAATAGAAGGGATATTCAAATTATCAAAGAATGCATCCAAGAGCTTGACTTCTTTTGTGATTCCATTGTATAGAGCTTAACATAAAATTATCTTAATTTCTAATTGGTCTTTTGTTATACCGCCAGAACCCGTACGAATTTCAGCTATTCTGATGCCTCAGATACTCTATTCTGGTTTATAATTTAGTAGTCTCAGCTGTGGAGAGATGATTAAATTCAGTCTGCAGCGTTAATCTCTTTGTAAGAAGTTCAAGAGTAGGAGACACAGCATGCTGGTGATCTACCTCCAAACTTGTTCAGTTCCTCTTTGTGTCGTCTTTTTGTTTTTTGGTCAAATGTACACAGTGGGAAATAATTTGGCCCTGAATATAAGCCTTCAGCACGTCCCATAACATACTTATAGAAACTTCTGGGGTTAGTTTGTATATAAAAGATTATTTGGGATCTTATAACTTCAATATCGGTTTCAGTAGATAATAAACTATTGTCCATTC
>NC_068306.1:5159105-5199105 GCF_025860055.1 Xyrauchen texanus | reverse complement strand
TTGCTCACTGATGCAGCACCATATAGTGGTGGAGCTGGGGATTGCAGCTCTGAATTGGACATTATTTGAAATTTTTTGTGTTTATTTTCACATATTGCTGTGCCCTCGAACCACTGCCTGGATGCACAGAGCAGAGGGGGGGTGAGCTGTTTGGGAAAGGGAGGGTTGGGTGTGGGCGGCCTGTTTTGGGTTCTAAATCCAGACTGTTCGCCTCTAATATGGGTTGGGATCCCAGAATGTGACAGCTGCAGAGCTCAGGTTTTTGGGGAAGGCATGTTTCAAACACCTCCCCATAGTTTTTTCTCAAATTGCACTGCTGCCGCATTGTAGATACCGCAGCCCCAAAAAGGGCTTTTGGTTCCACCAGGGTGTCCAGGAAGTGTGTCTTCAGACAAGCTCACAGAGCCCCAGCCAAAGAGCTCCTTTGCCCAAGACGGTTAGACACCATGGTGCGGATGCAGCTCTAGACAGCTCTTCTAGACGTGCATAGGTTGAGATCCGCAATGACGCAGACCTCTTCCTAAAAAGCTGCGTCCGTCGCCCCATCGTTAATTTGCTGCCCCATCAGCTCAGCCTGATACGCTGTGAGGAGCGAGGTGGCATTAAGAGCCCTTACAGTTAAGGCTGAAGATAGGAAGATATTCTGATAAATGTGGATAAATCTGTCCTGGCAATGAAGGGGGAGTGGACAAAAAGGCCAACCCGATAATCGGGGAGGAGGTGATTCGCCACCGATGTCTCAATCGGTGTGGGGCTGGACATCCCCAGATACAGAAAATGCTGCATCTCTATGATACACGCTGGGATCAATCGTTTGAACAGGGCAGCACGAGATGGCAGATGTTTACCGTCATACAGATCTCTTTTCATACCCTATCCCGCCTGCTGTGACGGCCAGACAATGGAGAGTTTGGTCACTGCCCCTCTGCACATTTCAATAAGGTCCAGCACTCCCTGAACAGAAGAGGGGGACTCGTCATTACACTGCCCAGCCAGAAAGGAGCATGAGCTGCAGCGGGGGTCTATCTCCGCTGGGGACGGAGAAAAATTGGGATCTTCATTTTTCCATGCCGCAACCCACACCCTCATTTCCAACACTCGAAGTATGAACCAGGAACAATGCAGGCAACACTCGGGATTAGTGAAGCCTACATATGTCTGAACCAGACAGGCACACCTCCTTTATCACAGCTGTGATTGGTCAGTCAACTGACAAACGTTGTGTCATTGGTGCTTCCAGGATTGAACCGAGACGATTCCCCTTAGTGAGATCCTTAATGAGCTTAATCATTTTACATAAAGCTAAATGTAATTACAGACTAACCATAACCCCCTAAAAGAACACTTTTGGCATTTTTAGAATATTAATATTACATTATAACAGACATTATGTATATGAACATTTTATCCCCAAACACACCTAAAGTATTATTCTGCAACAGTGTAGTACAGTTCTCTCACTGAATATGTGTCACATGTTTGTAAACGTGTGAGTGTTTTCACTGACCGCATGCTTCTTCATCACTATCATCATCACAGTCTGTGTGTCCGTCACAGCGTTTGGAGGAGAGTACACACCTCCCCGAACGACAATTGAAGTGACTGGGAGAACACTCTGACACAAACACAATCATCAAACCTCTCAGAATACACAGAAGTCTTTATATTGCATCCAGTGGGACTTTGATATAAGTTGTGCTCTTGAGTAGATCACATTGATGTGTATAATTCAGCAAGAGATTACATGTGAATTAGAGAAACATCTTCAGTCGAAACAAATGAAACTTTGGTTTGTGAATTAACTGACCATTCACATCGGGGTCAGGAAGCAGACAGGAAGTGTTTGTTTGTCCTTCCTCTGGAAACTGAGCACAGTCTGTGTCCTCAGGCCACTGCAATCCCACAATCCCTAGCACTGACTCACAGCGCTCCTTTGAACTATGGCAGAGAGACCTGACAAACACAGTTTTAATGTAAGCAGTCATTCTGTCCCATAGAAGCGTGACTGCGGAGTGATTCTCCGTGATAGTAGCAGCTAGAAACATGCAAACGTGGTGAAATGGTCAATAAAAGGGACTTGTTTATCATGTTTCAAGAGTGTTGTTTATTCATGTTTTGAAGACATTATGGCTGATGACATCATGTGTTTTGGGAAAAGATTTTGAAGTTTTCTAGATCTGCATGTTCTCACACGAGCAGAAGCGTTTACCAAACATTAATTACAGGGGCGTTCACTCATCTCACGTTTCAGTTTCCATTTTTAAAGTATAGCTCATTCAAGAAAATGATTATTACTTTTATTATATTTAAAGACATCTGCAAAGCATTTAAAATGTAGCACTATTATTAAGTGTTATATGATCCATCAGAGATTCATCCTACAACACGGCAATGGCGACACCAAATGGGAATATTAGCTAATAATTAGCATTGATGAAAATGTACATAATGTTACACACGCTCACTGATTACACACAAGATATTGTCTATGATTACATCAAAATACTATTTTCAAAAATACATATTTAATAGAAGTGCATGCTTATCCAGTCGAATAATGACCCTATTTAAACTCACAAAGCGTTATTATATCTATAGAACATTAATATGGCACTATCGTGAAACCTCCGTAAACTTGAATTTTGTCTTGCTCAGTCACAGCAGATCACTCGGAGAAGCATCCTAACATGATCCCAAATCAAGATGTCTTCTGTAATAAGCCCCCAGACCCGTCCCGGCTAAAAAGGCACGTCCCTCCCGCTCACATTCACTCACAGTTTTACTTTCAGTTCTCGCAGATTCAGCTGGTAATTGCATTTTAGAGCTCCTTTTGTGCATTGAAGTGATTTCCATGTGTAAGCCTGCGTTACGTTGGTGCAGGACGTCGCACATATTGATACAGATGCTTGTAAAATAATTAAAAACAAACAAACACATCACACCTGGAGTCGTGAGTTTGAATTCAGGAGACCTGACTCCAGTCAGGTCTCCTTAGCAACCAAATTGGCCCGGTTGCTATGGAGGGTAGAGTCACATGGGGTAACCTCCTCGTGGTCGCTATAATGTGGTTCTCGCTCTCGGTGGGGCGTGTGGTGAGTTGTGTGTGGATGCTGCGGAGAATAGCGTGAAGCCTCCACACGCACTACGTCTCCACGGTAACACGCTAAACGAGTCACGTGATAAGATGCGTGGATTGACGGTCTCAGACGTGGAGGCAACTGAGTCACTGTGCCACCACGAAGACTTAGGGCACAGTGGGAATTGGGCGTCCCAAATTGGGGACAAAAAACAAACAAACAAACCGTCCAATCTCCACAATGCACATTGTAAAATGTTTACAATCGTTACACCCCTATAAAATATGCAAACACAAATAATGGCCAGTACACACACACACACACACACACACACACACTCACACTCACACTCACACTCACTCACTTCCACACACACACACACTGACCTGCAGGGTGGCACTCTCTGCTGTGTTATAGGGTCACACATTGGCACCAGCACTGTACACGCAAAGAACATGAGATATTTGTAGCAGTTGGTCTGAACGAGAGCAGGAAAGAGCGACGACTCCCAGCTCACGGACGTCTCCTTCTGCGAGTGGTGACCCAGATAGTTTGGAAACCTGGTGAAGTTGTAGGGTAGATTCATACAGATCTCCAGAGAGATGGGCTCACAGCCACCTGACACACACACACACATTAAACACAGCATCATTTATTACACATCAATTCCAGCATCTCACATCCTCCAGCAATATTCAGTCGAGGTCTGCAGAAAGTCACTTCGCTGTTCCTCTAAACGAGGTTTTTGTGTCTTTCTGTTAAAGGTCAGGGTCAAATGTCAGCCGTTTGGTATCTACAGACAAATATCCACCAGTACACAGTATGCCAATGAGGAAGTGTGACTGGAACCTCAGTATTCCAGAAATACCCGAATGAAGTACAACATCTGGAGAAGTGTGCATCCACTGGACACTGTACTATCCCATAATGCCACAGGAGCTGAGACGACACGACCAAAGCGCTAAATTAGAAAATACGCCGGTCAACCGCGAGGTAGACGGCTCTTTTGAACTGTAAGTGATAAACATACCAAGAAAGATGTTCCTTGTCTTAAATGTTGAGGAGTGGATTATTTTCACAGTTGTTGTGATGTCATATATTCAGGTCATGCATACCTAAAGAGGCCGAAAGAGCATCCTCAAATACAGTAAAACTCTGATGGAGCGAGTGTTTCACTCACTGCAGTTACTGCCGGTGTTGCGGAGGTCACAGGTAGCGTTTCCATGACAATCAGATGAGCAGGACGTGGAAATGCAGCTGGGCTGACCAGGAGGACACAAACCCTGAGCTATGATGAAACACAGAGAGAGCTGTGAACTCTTCAATCACAAGATGTGTGTGTGTGGCCCTGTTTCCACCTGCTATTGAGTTTTCAGTGGTCCGATCACAAGTGGTCAGTCATTACTAACAGCTGCTCCACCTGCTGTCATGCGTCTCAAATGCATCTGCTGTGACCACTTGTGCTCAGATTTCGAGGGGACGGTCTCTGATCTCTGATTGACGAAATACATCAAGCACTATATCAGTATGTTAGTTTAATACCAGATGGAAACAGGGTCTGTGTCAATGTGTGTGTGTGTACTCACAGTTTTGATGTGTGCAGTTCTCTTCATCACTGCCGTCTCTACAGTCATCTTCACCATCGCAGCGAAAGGCACTGGGAATACACTGACCATTCCTGCACTCCACTAAACCCTGAGACTTACACGCTAAACACACACACAGAATACAAACAGTCAAAGAGTGTGTGTTATGTTGTGTGTAGTGTATAGTATGCAGTGTGTGTTATGTTGTGTGTAGTATATAGTATGCAGTGTGTGTTATGTTGTGTGTAGTATATAGTATGCAGTGTGTGTTATGTTGTGTGTAGTGTATAGTATGCAGTGTGTGTTATGTTGTGTGTAGTATATAGTATGCAGTGTGTGTTATGTTGTGTGTAGTGTATAGTATGCAGTGTGTGTTATGTTGTGTGAAGCGTATAGTATGCAGTGTGTAGTGTGTGTTATGTTGTGTGTAGTATATAGTATGCAGTGTGTGTTATGTTGTGTGTAGTGTATAGTATGCAGTGTGTGTTATGTTGTGTGTAGTATATAGTATGCAGTGTGTGTTATGTTGTGTGTAGTATATAGTATGCAGTGTGTGTTATGTTGTGTGTAGTGTATAGTATGCAGTGTGTGTTATGTTGTGTGTAGTATATAGTATGCAGTGTGTGTTATGTTGTGTGTAGTGTATAGTATGCAGTGTGTGTTATGTTGTGTGAAGCGTATAGTATGCAGTGTGTAGTGTGTGTTATGTTGTGTGTAGTATATAGTATGCAGTGTGTGTTATGTTGTGTGTAGTGTATAGTATGCAGTGTGTGTTATGTTGTGTGTAGTATATAGTATGCAGTGTGTGTTATGTTGTGTGTAGTGTATAGTATGCAGTGTGTGTTATGTTGTGTGAAGCGTATAGTATGCAGTGTGTAGTGTGTGTTATGTTGTGTGTAGTATATAGTATGCAGTGTGTGTTATGTTGTGTGTAGTGTATAGTATGCAGTGTGTGTTATGTTGTGTGTAGTATATAGTATGCAGTGTGTGTTATGTTGTGTGTAGTATATAGTATGCAGTGTGTGTTATGTTGTGTGTAGTGTATAGTATGCAGTGTGTGTTATGTTGTGTGTAGTATATAGTATGCAGTGTGTGTTATGTTGTGTGTAGTGTATAGTATGCAGTGTGTGTTATGTTGTGTGAAGCGTATAGTATGCAGTGTGTAGTGTGTGTTATGTTGTGTGTAGTATATAGTATGCAGTGTGTGTTATGTTGTGTGTAGTGTATAGTATGCAGTGTGTGTTATGTTGTGTGTAGTATATAGTATGCAGTGTGTGTTATGTTGTGTGTAGTGTATAGTATGCAGTGTGTGTTATGTTGTGTGAAGCGTATAGTATGCAGTGTGTAGTGTGTTATGTTGTGTGTAGTATATAGTATGCAGTGTGTGTTATGTTGTGTGTAGTGTATAGTATGCAGTGTGTGTTATGTTGTGTGTAGCGTATAGTATGCAGTGTGTAGTGTGTTATGTTGTGTGTAGCATATAGTATGCATTGTGTAGTGTATAGTATGCAGTGAGTGTTATGTTGTGTGTAGTGTATAGTATGCAGTGTGTAGTGTATAGTATGCAGTGAGTGTTATGTTGTGTGTAGCGTATATTGTGTAGTGTATAGTATGCAGTGTGTAGTGTATAGTATGCAGTGATTGTTATGTTGTGTGTAGCGTATATTGTGCAGTGTGTAGTGTATAGTATGCAGTGTGTAGTGTATAGTATGCAGTGAGTGTTATGTTGTGTGTAGCGTATAGTATGCAGTGAGTAGTGTATAGTATGCAGTGAGTGTTATGTTGTGTGTAGCGTATAGTATGCAGTGAGTAGTGTATAGTATGCAGTGAGTGTTACGTTGTGTGTAGCGTATATTGTGCAGTGTGTAGTGTATAGTATGCAGTGAGTGTTATGTTGTGTGTAGCGTATATTGTGCAGTGTGTAGTGTATAGTATGCAGTGAGTAGTGTATAGTATGCAGTGAGTGTTATGTTGTGTGTAGCGTATAGTATGCAGTGAGTAGTGTATCGTATGCAGTGAGTGTTACGTTGTGTGTAGCGTATATTGTGCAGTGTGTAGTGTATAGTATGCAGTGAGTGTTATGTTGTGTGTAGCGTATATTGTGCAGTGTGTAGTGTATAGTATGCAGTGAGTGTTATGTTGTGTGTAGCGTATATTGTGCAGTGTGTAGCGTATAGTATGCAGTGAGTAGTGTATAGTATGCAGTGAGTGTTATGTTGTGTGTAGCGTATAGTATGCAGTGAGTAGTGTATCGTATGCAGTGAGTGTTACGTTGTGTGTAGCGTATATTGTGCAGTGTGTAGTGTATAGTATGCAGTGTGTAGTGTATAGTATGTAGTGTCTCACAGCAGTTTAGCTCGTCACTTTTGTCCAGGCAGTCATGATCTCCATCACAAAGCCAGTCTATAGGAACACAGCGTCCTCCTCCACAGTGATGCTCTTTTGCAGGGTCACACACTACAGAAAATAAAAGGAACACTTATTTACACATCAATAATCACACAAGAACTGTATGCCAACAACAACAACATTATTCTGCAGGTAAATTCTAAATAATCTAAAACTCCAGGAATATTATTTTACTTCATATGAGGTATTGAAGAACAAAACACATGAGCAGAGTTTGTCTATAATTCATTATTAGAAATATTTGAGTACACTGAGACCGGACTGTATCTTCAGACTTCAGTCAAATCTGCATCACTCAAAGGATGGTTCTAGATCAGTTCTTTGAGGGTTTGACACCAGGAGCTTTGGGTAGCCAGTCCGTATGTGTCAACTACACTAGCACAACACTACAACACCTTCTGTGTGTACATGTCACCTAATCATGGGGCAAACTCTGTAAGACATGACTCCTCTGGCCTCCATCATCTCTCCTACAATCCCTCTGACTACTGAAGGTGTTTTCACTCACAATCATTCACGGCAATCCTCCTCTCCAGACGTCTCTGCAACAGTCCTGAGAGCCTGTGCCCTCCCACTGTTCATCTATCCCACCACATTCAAGCAGGCTCAGGTGACACCACTGCTTAAAATAACAACACTTAACCCTACACTACAGTTAAATGACGAGCTCTTCCACACTTACTGGAAGTGTACTGGAGTTTAAAAATGCTTTATAGATACTACTGAGACAGATTAACGTTCACAAGGATGAATCATTGCAATTATTATATATATTTTTAAATAACTATGCAGTGTAAATATCTCCATTGAGAGAATGCCCATGGTTCAATGTTGGTTCATTCAGTGAAATTTAACTTTTCATTCCGTTTTCACAGTATTTTTAAATATATTATTCTACGTGATATGAAGAAAATGCTGTTAGTCTTGTACATTTTGATCACTTTCGATAAGGTTTGTTTTTTCAGAGGGGGGTGAAAGTTTTAATTTCAAAGGGAGCATGACCAAATACATTTGAGAACCACTGGTCTAGCTCCAGATCATCTGTTCTCATTCTGTGTGCATATAGAACACACTGGACCTGCACTCACGTCTACTGTACATCACTGTTCTGGTGTGTACTCGTCCAGTCAATTTACTGCAACACTTTGGTTTTTTTCTCCACAATTTAGAGTGCCCAATTCCCAATGCACTCCAAGTCCTCATGGTGGCGTAGTGACTTGCCTCAATCCAGGTGATAGGCGAGGATGAATCCCAGTTGCCTCCGTGTCTGAGACCGTCAATCTGCACATCTTATCATGTGACTTGTGGAGCACATTACCGCGGAGAATAGCGTGAAGCTACAGTTTTGTGAATTAATCTACATATTCTGTGTGGAGATTGTTTTAAAGATTATTTTCAGTTGTGTCACAAAATTTGTATAGAAACACCGGACTTGAGCAATCCGATGGCAAATTTGTCACAGGGACTCTCGTAGGCTTACATGGACTGTTTGAGTTTAGAGGGATGGACGCCAGTTGGTGCTGTCATGCACAGGGTTAATGCGCACATTTATTTGTTTAATTCTGGGGGAAGTTTGGGGTCGAGTGTGGCACTAATGTTGAAATATGGTCTTTATCATTTAATTTTTTACACAATCTATTTTGTTCTATTATGTCAAAATGTCAGATGTTAATATGAGTGGATAGTCTCTCTTTACGTGGAATGTGAATGGGTTTGGGCACCCCATAAAAAGAAGGTACATTATTTCTTTTCTTAAACATAAGAAATATGATATAGTGTTTCTTCAAGAAACGCATCTTTCCCCGCAGGAAGCTGAACGATTTGGGCAGATATGGGGTGGACTTGCTTTCTATAGTGCTGGCTCAAGTAAGAGCAGGGGAGTCATTACATTGATAAATAAACATCTACAATTCAAATGTCTCAAACAGATTAAAGATAAATTAGGAAGAGTCATTGTTGTTTTAGCAGAAATTCAGGGGCAAAGGTTGATTTTGGCTAATATTTACACATCTAACGTTGATGATCAGGGCTGTTTTATAGATCTTGAAGGGATGTTGCAAGCCACTGGAACCCCTCATGATATAATATTGGGAGGAGACTTTAACCTGTTGATGGACTCAGTCCTTGATCATTGTGAAGCAAAAGTGTGTAAGTCCTCTAGAGCAACACTGATGCTTCTCAGAATGTGTAGAAATAGTGCAGATATTTGGAGACTTTTGAACCCATCTGGTAGGGACTATACATTCTTTCATCAGTCCATAAGATTTATCCTAGAATAGATTTTTTACATCTAATTCCCTCATTTCATCTGTTGTTGATTGCTGAATTGGAAACATCTTATTCTCAGATCCCACCCTGGTGTGATCTGACGTCATTGGACTTCCTGTTGCTGACAGCATGCTGCACGAGTGTTTGCTTGTAGCCTGTTAAGGCTGCTTAGCATTGCTTATTCTTATTCTCAAACGTTCATTGTTATATTCATCATTCATCATTATATCCTTTGTCATTTTACCGCGTTTCAAGTTTTTCCGCTTTTCTCCTGTTTCATCTGCGTGTATTTTACCTGTTGCTGCTGGCACCTAGCTAGAGTCTGTGTTTGTAGCCTGCTAGTTTTTTAGCATCGCTTATATATCTGTTTTCAGCCTTTAATCCTTAACATCTGCCATTTTCAAGCGCGCATCAGGTCATATTATTCTCTTATCGCGATTCAACTGCGCACATATTCCACCTGCATCCGCGCTCTATTTTTATTGCGATTCAACTGCGTGCATTTTTTCACCCATTTTTTCTCCTCTGCGGTACACAGATTATTTCATTGATCTCAAAGCAGTGCTTATCAAGAACAACCAACAACAACAACAAACAATTGAGTGAGGGATTCACATCAATCTCAAACCCTCACTGCTCAGGAACAACCAACAACAAACAATTTGCGGTAATTCATTGCATACGCTCATGTTATTTCTTCCTGCATTGCATGTCACATGTTTACAATAGCCTCCTCTCTCAGCAGTGAGGGATTCACATGTGATAAATGTAAGGAATTAGTCAGGCTGACGGAGAAGGTTAATGAGTTAGAGACTCGCATCCGAACACTAGTGGAGGTCAGTGAGAAAGAGAAGCCGGTAGATACTGTTTCGGATGCGGGAAGTACAGAGAGCAACACACACACTTTGGTTCCGGCTGTAGAGCCCCTGCAGCAGGGCATTTGGGTGATGTCTCGGCGGCATACTCGCTCAGCAAAGAGACACCACTCTCCCGTTCCTGTTTGGGTTTCCAATCGATTCTCCCCACTCAGTGATACACCCTCTGAGAATCATATTGAAAGAGCCCTTGTTATCGGCGATTCTATTGTAAGGAACGTGGAAATAGAGACTCCAACCACTATTGTTAATTGCATTTCAGGGGCCAGAGCGTCTGACATCAAATCAAATTTACAAGTGCTGGCCTGCTACACTAATGCTAAACATATCATTTCTAAAATTGTTATTCATGTCAGCACTAACGACGTCCGGCTTCACCAGTTGGAGATTACTAAAGATAATGTTAAAGAGGTGTGTGAATTTGCAAAAATGATGTCAGACACTGTTACATGCTCTGGTCCCCTCCCTGCTCGTCGTGGTGATGAGGTTTATAGTAGATTAGTGTCACTGAATGGCTGGATGTCTGAGTGGTGTCTGAAGAATAAAATAGGATTTATAGACAATTGGAAGAGTTTTTGGGGTAGACCTGACCTGCTAAAGAGAGACGGACTCCATCCCTCCAGGGAAGGTGCCGCTCTCCTCTCTAGTCATTTGGCTCCTAGTCTTAATAATGATAGCATTTGACTAACTGGGGCCCAGGTCAGGAAGCAGACAAACTGGTTAATCCGAGCATCTGCTAGCTGCCTTGAGACATCACACAGGTCACATAAACTACAACACATAGAGACTGTATCTCCTAGATATCTCATAGAGACTGTGTCTGTTCCCCGAACTACCAAACACAAAACCCTCACTAAATCATTTAGAAATATTTTTAATAAGGTCAAACTTGAACAAAACAAACAAATTAAAAATACACATCATATAAAAATAGGGCAACTAAACATTAGATCTCTTTCTACCAAATCACTAATTGTTAATGAAATGATTACAGATCATAGATTGGATGCGCTCTGTTTGACTGAAACCTGCTTAAACCAGATGAATATATTAGTTTAAATGAATCTACTCCCCCAGGTTATTATTATAAACATGAGCCTCATCTGAAGGGTCGAGGAGGAGGTGTTGCTACAATTTACAGTGAAGTTTTTGGTGTTACTCAGAGGACAGGATATAAATGTAAGTCTTTTGAACTAATAATGCTTAATGTGACACCGTCAGATATAAATAAAAATCTCTGTCGTCTTTTGTCCTTGCTACAATGTATAGATCACCCGGGCCTTATTCAGATTTCCTTAGTGAATTTGCTCATTTATCAGATCTTGTAGTTACTGTAGATAGAGCCTTAATTGTTGGTGACTTCAACATTCACATAGATAATGAAAATGATACTTTGGGATTAGCATTTATCGATATTCTCAACTCTCTTGGAGTCAGACAAAATGTAACAGGACCAACTCATCACCATAATCATACGCTAGATTTAATTCTTTCATATGGAGTTGATGTTGATAATATAGAAATTCTGCAGCAGAGCGATGATATCTCGGATCATTACCTCGTCTCTTGCATGCTGCAATCAGCTAATGTTACTCAATCTACACCACGCTATCGTTCAGGTAGAACTATTCTTTCCACCACTAAAGATAGCTTCACTAATACTCTTCCAGATCTATCTCATACACTCAATAAACCCCAAAGCCCAGAAGAACTTAACAAATAATATAAATGCAGTCTTCTCTACTACTCTTGATATTGTCGCCCCAGAAAATTAAAGAAATAAGCCCAGCACCATGGTACAATGATCACACTCATGCTCTCAAGAGAGCTGCTCGGAAAATGGAGCGCATGTGGAAAAATACAAAATTAGAAGTATTTCGTGGTGTATGGAAGGATAGTGTCTGTAGCTACAGACAGGCACTAAAAGCTGCCAGGTCAGCATATTTTAGTAAACTCATAGAAAATAACCACAACAATCCTAGATGTTTATTCAGTACTGTGGCTAAATTGGTTAGGAATAAAGCCTCAACTGAACCAGATATTACATCACAGCTCAAGAGTAATGACTTCATGAATTTCTTTACAGATAAAATTGAAATAATCAGAAATAAAATTGGAATTATGCAATCATCTGTCATAGCACCTCAGAAAACAGTGTCTAATAATTTTCCTCATGTGCAACTCCAATCCTTCTCTTTAATAGGTCATGAAGAGCTAACAAAACTTATCAAAACATCAAAAGCCACAACATTTTTGTTAGACCCTATACCAACTAAGCTCTTAAAAGAGGTATCTCCTGTAATCTCAGAACCTCTTCTTAATATCATTAACTCCTCGCTATGCTTAGGACATGTCCCAAGAAACTTTAAAATGGCAGTTATCAAACCGCTAATTAAGAAGCCACAACTTGATCCTGGAGAACTTGCTAATTATAGACCGATTTCAAATCTCCCGTTTATGGCAAAAATACTAGAAAAGGTAGTATCCTCCCAAATATGTTCATTTCTACAGAGAAATAGTATATATGAAGAATTTCAATCAGGATTTAGGCCTCATCACAGTACAGAGACTGCACTTATCAGAGTTACAAATGACTTGCTCTTATCATCTGATCGTGGCTGCATTTCTCTTCTAGTGCTTTTAGATCTTAGTGCTGCATTCGACACGATAGATCACGACATTCTCTTGAATAGGCTGGAGAATTATGTTGAAATTTGTGGAGTGTGGACTGCTTCGTCTCTGAATGATGATGACTAAGCTGCTGGTGCCAAACATCACTTCAGTCTATTATGATGGACTTCAGAGGATGAACTGATGCCAAGTCCAACCATAAGACATGGGATACTTCATTTTGCCATTGCCTGAACCTTGGATTTAGGAGGGACCACACCGAACCTCACCGAAATTACCGGCCAGGTTGAACTGGGTTTCACATCCCTGATCTCTGCCTGCATCACCTCGGTCTATTGATGGACTACGATCTTGAAATGGAATATATAGACTAACAATTGCCAACAAAAGCCTTCATCTGCCAATTAACCCTCTGGGGTCGATGGACGCGCCGGTGCGTCCTGCTGGATATTTTCGTCATTACAGCGGAAACAACTTAAAATACTCTGTCATTTTTGGGTATACAGATAAGTGTAAGACATCATTAGAGACTATAAAGTGTCTACTTTTATTTGTGTACACTCACAATAACAACAAAATATTGTGCTTTTGTAAAATAAAGAAAATAAAAAGGGTGAGCTTTCAGCAGTCTCTGTTCATGAGCATATTTCTGAAACACATGTCTAAAGAAAGCTTACCTTTTCTATTTTTAAATAAAACAAATCAAATTTAAAACAAATATTCTCCTACAATGTAATCTGTATGAAACAAAGCGATGTACAGTTTTTACCGGTCCATCTCATTATCTGTAATGTGATCCCACCCACCAGCAGAGTGCGCCATTCATACGCTAATGTGTTGAGACTATCAAGGCAAATGTACATTCCCCCGACAGTGTTCAGAGGTTTGATGTAAACAATTAATTCACTTTACTGCTCGTTTGTAACGATACACATGTGAGGAAACTCCTGGATAGTAAGGAAGAGTTAACATTTTCCTCAGAAGAACAGCGAGACTCCGATGAATGTTTGTATTTTAAAGAGAGACTATATCCAGCCAAGGATACAATTTCGGACGATTAAGTCATTAAATGTTCATTAGTTGACATGCTATTTTATATAAACATGTACATATTTTACTAGTGGGACTGTTTCGAGACTTGCCAGCCAGGATTCAGAGTACTGACATTTGAAATATGTCCTAATAAGCAAGATTTAGTTACATTTAAATGCTGTTTCGGCTAAAGCAGGTATTTACATTGTATGATGTATGATATAAATATGATATGTAATATGATCAACAAAGCTTGTGCTTGCAAATATGTGTTCAGGTTAAATGAGTAAAATACACTTTAAATATGCCCATATTAGAAAATCAGCATATTATAATGATTTCTGAAGGATCATGGGACACTGAAGACAAGATAATGCAGAAAATTCAGCTTTGATAACAAATTACATTTTACAATATATTCAAATAGAACTGTTCTTTTAAATTGTAAAAATATCACTGTTTTTACTGTATTTTGATTCAAATAAATCCAGTCTTGGTGAGCAGAAGAGACTTCTTTTAACGGTAGTGTAGGTCTCACAGTGAGTCTGGTTTAGGGTTAGGGTGGGGTTAGCAAGAGGGGAACTGGCCCCCACAGTGAGTCTGGTTTAGGGTTAGGGTGGGGTCAGTCAGAGGGGAACTGGCCCTCACAGCGAGTCTGGTTTAGGGTTAGGGTGGGGTTAGTCAGAGGGGAACGGGCTCCCACAGCGAGTCTGGTTTAGGGTTAGGGTGGGGTTAGTCAGAGGGGAACTGGCCCCCACAGTGAGTCTGGTTTAGGGTTAGGGTGGGGTTAGCAAGAGGGGAACTGGCCCCCACAGTGAGTCTGGTTTAGGGTTAGGGTGGGGTTAGTCAGAGGGGAACTGGCCCCCACAGTGAGTCTGGTTTAGGGTTAGGGTGGGGTTAGTCAGAGGGGAACTGGCCCCCACAGTGAGTCTGGTTTAGGGTTAGGGTGGGGTCAGTCAGAGGGGAACTGGCCCCCACAGCGAGTCTGGTTTAGGGTTAGCAAGAGGGGAACTGGCCCCCACAGCGAGTCTGGTTTAGGGTTAGGGTGGGGTTGGTCAGAGGGGAACTGGCCCCCACAGCGAGTCTGGTTTAGGGTTAGGGTGGGGTTGGTCAGAGGGAACTGGCCCCCATGGCGAGTCTGGTTTAGGGTTAGGGTGGGGTTGGTCAGAGGGAACTGGCCCCATGGCGAGTCTGGTTTAGGGTTAGGGTGGGGTTGGTCAGAGGGAACTGGCCCCATAGCGAGTCTGGTTTAGGGTTAGGGTGGGGTTGGTCAGAGGGGAACTGGCCCCACAGCTGAGTCTGGTTTAGGGTTAGGGTGGGGTTGGTCAGAGGGAACTGGCCCCATAGCGCAGTCTGGTTTAGGGTTAGGGTGGGGTTGGTCAGAGGGAACTGGCCCCCATGGCGAGTCTGGTTTAGGGTTAGGGTGGGGTTGGTCAGAGGGAACTGGCCCCACTGGCGAGTCTGGTTTAGGGTTAAGGTGGGGTCAGGTCAGAGGGAACTGGCCCCCATAGTGAGTCTGGTTTAGGGTTAGGGTGGGGTCGGTCAGAGGGGAACTGGCCCCCACAGTGAGTCTGGTTTAGGGTTAGGGTGGGGTCGGTCAGAGGGGAACTGGCCCCCACAGTGAGTCTTGTTTAGGGTTAGGGTGGGGTTAGTCAGAGGGGAACAGGCCCCCACAGTGAGTCTGGTTTAGGGTTAGGGTGGGGTTAGTCAGAGGGGAACTGGCCCCCACAGTGAGTCTGGTTTAGGGTTAGGGTGGGGTCAGTCAGAGGGTAACTGGCCCACACAGTGAGTCTGGTTTAGGGTTAGGGTGGGGTCAGTCAGAGGGGAACTGGTCCCCACAGTGAGTCTGGTTTAGGGTTAGGGTGGGGTTGGTCAGAGGGGAACTGGCCCCCACAGTGAGTCTGGTTTAGGGTTAGGGTGGGGTTAGTCAGAGGGGAACTGGCCCCCACAGTGAGTCTTGTTTAGGGTTAGATTGGGGTTAGTCAGAGGGGAACTGGCCCTCACAGCGAGTCTGGTTTAGGGTTAGGGTGGGGTCAGTCAGAGGGGAACTGGCCCTCACAGCGAGTCTGGTTTATGGATAGGGTGGGGTTAGTCAGAGGGGAACGGGCCCCCACAGTGAGTCTGGTTTAGGGTTAGGGTGGGGTTAGTCAGAGGGGAACTGGCCCCCACAGTGAGTCTGGTTTATGGATAGGGTGGGGTTAGTCAGAGGGGAACTGGCCCCCACAGTCAGTCTGTTTTTTCCCAAGGTTATTTTTCTCCATTAATCAACATCTTATGGAGATTTGTGTTCCTTCAGTCGCCTTCAGCTGCTCACTGGGATTATTAATACAACTATTATTTCATTACTTATTTTTAAACACGATAAACAATCGTATTTGATCTAATTACTTAATGATGATTCATCGACATTATAGACATTAAAGTTTTATTGTCTGTTATTGCTGATCTTCTGTAAAGTTTCTTTGAAATTATATGTGTTGTGAAAGGCGCTATACAAATAAAATTGACGATGGGAAATGGGGCAATTATTTTGAGTTTTTGGAGGACTCTCGGGGTGGGGTGTGGAGAGAGTAAAGTCGTTTTGGTTGAGTATGATTATTATATATAAATATATTTTTGTTTGTTTGACATATACATGTGTGACCATGGGGATGTTTTTTGGGGGGCGCGGATGGAGATTGGGAGGGGTGGTTGTGGGGTTTGAATTTTTTAGTATATCCAGTCATGTGAAAAAGAAAGTACACCCTACTTGAATTTAACAATCCATCAAAATGTGTCCACATGTGCACACTTTTGGACTAAACGTTTTATTGGATGCTGTTCACTGAAGCCTGCTAAAGACAAATCAACAGAAAATAGGTTTGTGCATCTTCATAGGGTAAAGGTAATTTACATACTGGTCTATATACTCTGTACATACTCTTCATAACTGTTTTGATATGCTGTCACATATTAAGAAATTACTCTCACCGCAACATTAATATAGTGAAACTGGCAATATACAGATGATGTACACCAGCTGGTTCTCACGCTTGAATAAGAAATGCATGGCTATAATGAGCATTAAATGAAAACAAAACGGATCACAAGGCTGCCGCTTTTTACAAATCCACCATTGCTTGCCATCATATATTTGGATCTGGATGTTATAATATTTTGATGGATTCAATGTGAATCATGTGAGAACTCACCACAGTTTTGCTCATCGCTGAGATCACCGCAGTCGTCGTATCCATCACACAGGAGATCCGAACTGACACAGCGACCGGTAGAACATGGATACTGATCGTCTGCACAGGCTGAAGACAACACAGAGACAATCACTATGAACAACATGAGATGGTCATGTTACTCAAGTGGAGTGAAAGATTCGTGTGAGACGTGGTCTAGTTCACTGTATTATTAAAATAACTCAGCAAAAAACAAATGCCCCTTTTGATACTGTATTTTATAGATAATTTAGTACAAATTTAAATAACTTTACAGATCTTTATTGTAAAAAGTTTAAACAATGATCTCCATGCTTGTTCAATGAACCATAAACAATTAATGAACATCACATCACACAGATACACACATAGACACACTCTCTCACACACACATACACACACGCTACATACACACTCTCTTACACTCACATTATACACACACACACACACACACACGCACACACAACAACCGCCATGTGCCACTAACTGGTGGTGACGTCACCACAATGCTTGTGCCAGGCTATACGTTAAGGCCACGTGAAGTGTTAAACGCCCGCTGGCAGGAGGTCACGGGACAGATCCAACAGGTGACACGGGTCGACTGACTGAGATGACTGGCTGATGCGCCACCTGTGCCCCCTACTGTGCAAACATGCTGTGCTTTAGCCACCTGGCGCTCTGCTCGTTGTTGTGAGCGTCGCTCCTCTACACTCCGTTGTTGTTGGAGGGCGACTGCTTGTGAAGGACTGCCAACTGGCCAGTAGCGTCCTTCACAAGCCTCCTCCAAAGAGGCCGATCTTGACACCGCTGGTACCAGTCTGCAAGTTCAATCAGTTCCACATCCTCCTGTACCACATCACTCTATCTCTTCTCCAGCCTGTGCCATGCCCGCTTTATCCGGCCGAACCAAAGCTGTTTAGGCATGCGGGCCACATGACCCAGCCAACGCAACCTTGCCTGCCGGAGGAGCTCACCGATGGGACTTTGTCCACATCTTTCAAAGATTTGTGAGCTCCTCACACAATCCAGCCTGGTTAAACCCAGGATGAATCTTAGACAGGCCAGCCTAAATGTTTCTAACCGGCAAAGATGTTCCATTAGGGGGGTCCACATTTCGCAAGCATAGAGAAGGGAGGAAATGACCGTGGCCGAGAATACCTGAATCTTCGTGCGGAGCAACAAACTGGGTAGTTTCCACACAGCGTTCAGATTGAATCAGATTGAACCCGCCCAGTGGTCCAGACTGTTGTTATGATGTCATGTAGGGCAGTCTGTGCACAATGATCTTGGGAGATCATCTCTGCCTGGTGCCTTTCCTGGTCTCAGGCTGCGGATCGTCTTCAGTACTTCCTCCAAAGATGGCACTGCAGCCCACCACCAACAGGGAGCGACTTCTTCCTCCAATATTTGAGGCACCGCAGCCCCAGCAGGATCCTCCGGATGTTGAGGGGGAATGGGCAAGGTTTAAGACTGTGGCTCATGTAACTGCATTTGCAGTTTTGGGCACACAGTCCAGACCTCCTCAGAGACCCTGGCTGATGGAGCAGGTGTTCAGGCTGGCTGAGAAAAAGCGACAGGCCCACTCTCATCATCTACAGCATCCCACATCAGAGAAAGACGAGGCTTACCGCCGCCTTCGCTTGGAGGTTCGGAAAGCCATGAGGCGCTGCAAGGATGGGTGGTGGTTGCGGGTTGCTGTGGAGATTGAGTCTGCCTCAATGACCCGTGATAACAAATCACTCTTTAATTCTATCAAAAGTTATTTGCAGTGCCACACCTATTAACATCATTAGGGGAAAGAACGATGATCCAATCTCCGACCCCCAGAAACAGGTTTGCAGAATTTCTGAGCATTTCTGTGAGGTCCTGGGGGAGGGGAAATCCCTCAGCCTGGAAAACACTACACACACACTGTTTCGTCACAATAATGAGGTTTTACTTTAAGTTCTGTCATATTCAGAAATTCCTGTAGAGAGCAGTGTAGTGTGGTGACTGGGCGGGAACCATTGAGAGGGTGTGTTTCCAAGGGGGAACAATAAAGTGGTGCACCTCTCAAAGCACAGGCAGGTGAAAAGTTTGGAGAAGATCTCTTGCTGGACTTGCAAAGACTTTCACACACATTCAGTTGAAAAAAAAAGAAAAAATTCAAGCTTGAAGACGCAACTGGTATGAACATGAATTTAATTTATTTATTTTTTGATGTAAACTATAAGTTGTGAGAGATCAGTATTGTGTTACAGCATATTTGATGGATTTTGCTAGTTTGCTTGCTACAGTACTGATTGATGCTAAGATTTGTATGATTTGGTGTGATTCGAGTGAAAGGTGTTCAAGTTTGTTAACATTTATTATTTCTTGTCAAAGCATTTTGATTTAGTTGATTTATATTATAGGTAATATGGTGATGGTGAAAGAGACGTTAAATGTTAGTTTAAATAACATCTTTATTATATTAATGTGTGTTTCATTTGTCCAATTTTATCTTTAAAGATTATCAACCTATTGTTGACTATTGCTGACTATTGCTTCTGCAAATACCTCTGCAAACAGAAGAAAATAAATAGTCAAGTCAATGAGTTGTCTTCTTGCGTCCTTCATTGTTTGAACGCCATCTCAAGTTTGGGCAGAGCTGAATAAAAAAGCGGAAGACTTGACACACACACATACTCTCTTTCACACACTACACACACACTACACACACACACACACACATACACACCACACATACACACACATTCTCTCTCTCTCTCTCTCTCTCTCACACACACACTCTCACACACATACACACCACACACACACACATACTCTCTCTCTCTCACACACACACACACACACACACAACCTCACACTCACATACACACTACCTCACACTCACATACACACACACTACATATACACACACACACATTCTCTCTCTCACACACACTCACATACACACACACACATTCTCTCTCTCACACACACTCACACTCTCACACTACACACACACACTCACTTACTGCAATCAGCCTCATCACTCCAGTCGTCACAGTCGTTGTATCCGTTGCACACAAGTTTCCGAGGGACACATATTCCACTTGCACACAGGAAGCTGTCACTTCCTCCGCACATTGCTTAAGACAATAATTGGGGTTATTAATACAATTATTATTTCATTACTTATACACAATTCACAATCATATTTAATCAAACTACACAATGATCACTCTGAGACATTATAGATATGACAGTTTCATTAATAATAAATGTTTATGCATGATTTCCTGTAAAGCTGCTTTGAAACGATGTGTGTTGTGAAAGCGCTATACAAATAAAAATGACTCGACAAAATAATCAAAATCACAACAAAGATAAATATTAGATCTTTATCATTCAGAATACTATAACAAATACTAGTCAAATCCTTTAAACACAGAGTTTGTACTCCGCTGTGACTTACAGAGTTTTCCTCTGGCGTGTCGCGGTGTGTAACACACTGGTGTGTTCTCGGCAGCTGCTCCGCTGTTATTGGTGAACTGAGAACATCGCAGGAACTCCGGCCAGGACGCATTAAACATCTGCAGCACGGGTTCACAACCTTCACGTGCCGCTTCACAGAATGACTGACATGGCAGCACCAGAGTCCTGTGACATCACCACAATCATTAGAGACACACACACACACACACACACACACACACTACAGTGCATGATAATAAAGTGGTGTCTCTTTACTGCCATTTACACAGTACTTGCATTTAATCAAAGCACGTTTAGGGCAGATTTCACAGTTATTTCGATGAAGTTCCTGTAACTGAGCTTTAGATGCTATGCTAACATCAGACAGGCTGAAACATGAGACACTTTTTCAAAATGGTTGACTGGACGGTTATTTCCTGTAAAAACCACACGTAATCTGTGAAGTTTAAAAACATTGTTTTAGAGTTGCGGTGATGCCATGCAGGGGTCGGACATGTGAACGGCGAGCTCTGCACACTTTGCTAGTTTTTAAAACTTTTCGTGTCATAAACCGGTGAGATTCGATACACCCTGCTACATAACTGTTCAATGGAGACAATATGTCAAAGAATTCAAAATCCTCTAGAGACATTAAAACACAGTTCCTTGCTCAAGCTGAAACCCCAGACAGGGCCGCAGATCAGGGACTCAGTTTGGACGGTGCGGCGGGAGAACTTCAGTGTCAACTGGCGAGCATGACTGTGATGCTGAAGAAGGTCTTAAAAGGATCTTGCAGTAATACATTGATCGATTACTGCGATGAAACGAAATTCTCTGAGTTGGTTACAAGTATCAGGGACGTGGAGAGACGGATCGATTATCTGGAGTTATCGGAGAGGGAATTAGCTGTGAGAACCGGCGGAATAACGTCTGAATTGTTGGAATTCCTGAGCATGAAGAAGGCCGAGATATGGTAAAATTCCTAGAAGAGCTCTTCCCGAGTCTGCTCGACATAACAGGCCATAAGCTGGAGATCGAGCGAGCTCACAGAGTCCCGCCTCGGAGATCCACTGAGGGAGACAGACCCGATCAATTCTGGACAAATTTCTGAGATCATCCGATAAAGATCTCGTGTTACGTGAGGCGAGGAGTAAAGGAAAGCTTTCTTGGAAGAGCCACAACATTTTCTTGTTTCCAATTTTGCGTATTCGACAAGAGAAACATGATCGATTCAAGGAATAAAAGAAACTCTTACATTAATGGAAGATCACTTTTGCACTGATGTTCCCGGCCAAATTGAGAATAGATGCTAAAGATGGCCGCAAAACATTTACATGCCCACAGCAAGCGATGTCCTTCATAAAGTCAATGGTGTGAAAAAAACATTTGGTGACTTTCATGTTGCTGTTTAGTGGGCCTGACTCACTGAACATTCACTTGACTCTCCGAGGAAGCTGGGCACCTTCTTTGTTTTAGCTGGTTCCACCTAGCAGCTGGAGTTTGAATTGTGTAATATCATTTCTTCGGGACAGCTTGTGGAGAAATCTGCACGTTTTGTGATTAACAGTTTTATTGATTCCCACAGAAGACATGAAAAACAAAACATATATACATGGAATCAACATTTAACATTTAAACTCCCCCCCTCCCCCTCCCCCACCCGACCCCCAACAAACACTCCCATAGTCACATGAGCATATTCACACCCACACAAATATTATAAAATCACACACATCTAAACCTCTCTCTCCACTAACTCCGAGCCCTCTAAAAATGCCAACCACTTGCCCCACTTCCCAACAAACAAATCCAATCAGTGATGTGTTGTGGTCGGCGGTCATCCACGTTAAGAATAGACACATGAAGAGTTGGGTCCTAACTAGCGTCATGATCACTAGACAGATTCTTTTAAGGGGTTGGAGGTCGGCTGGAGCGTCCTTATTTCAGGAGTGGTGCTCGGAGATGGGGAGGGTGGCGGACTTTGAAGAAGAGTCATTTAGAAGACTGGGGAAGTTTAAGTTGTTTATGGAGAAAGGGGACGGGGACGGTGCTGGACGTGTAATCATGTGTCAATACTCATATGTGACCACAGGGATATTAGGGGTCAGGGTGGGGTGGTTGTGAGGTTTAAATGTTGATTCCATAATTATATAAATATATGTTTTTTAGGAATCAATAGAAAAACAAAAGAAAAAAAAATTACAAAAGGTTGGACACTGTCATGTGTATCTTATTATAAAGGATGTTACGCCCCTGAATGAGATTCAAGGAAATCAAGTATGACAGATTAAAATAGATTATCACAGACATTTTACAGCGCAGTCCATCAGATTTGTATCGGATTAAGCATCATCGGAGTAATGGAGGAGCTGGGACAGGACAGCGATTTAACAATGCCGATATGTGGAGCAGAGGTGTCAAACTTCACCCATATCCCTGAACACATTCACTGAAATTAAAGCAGCCCAATGCGTAAGATACACCACAGAGGACCTTAGTGAGGCCTGGGACATCATAATTGTTTATCTTTTACTCTGGTGATATAACAGTAGTGTTCTGCACAGTAGACTGTGATCCAATTAAGTGTTGAAACTGATAAATGGGACACATACGATGGCACTCAAATCTGTTTGAATTCATTACTCTGATGCATTACTGACCTGTGGTTTCCATGGCTGATGCATTGTGGGAGTGCGATGGAGCATCCAAACACCATGATGTGTCTGTAGCAGGACAAGCGACTCAGATAACTGAAGAACTTTAGGAACATCTGCAGCTCACTGCTCTTGACGACCGTCATCCCCGGCAACAAGCCGCTCTGATTGTACGGCAACATGTGACACTGACTCTCTGTGATGTCAGAGCAGGAACCTGCACCAGAATAAACATGAAATCTGATTGGCTGTTGAGGAATGAGAGATTTCAGTGTCCTCGTGTGTGTGTGTGTGTGTCCGTGTGTGTGTGTGCTCTCTAAGAGTCATTGATAGTAATTGTGATTCTAGTGATCAAGTCAAAGTCAGAAAGACAAGAACACACAGTCAGACCTCTATACGATTAATCATTACGTTTGGATGGAAGACAGAACAAATAAAACGATACACCACACCATCCTGTAGGTCACAACACACACACACATAAACACACACGGACACACACACGGATACACACACACGGACACACACACATACACACACACGGACACACACGCACACATACACACACGGGGACACACACGGATACACATACGGACACACACACATTGACACACACACATACACACATGGACACACACACACGGATACACACATGGATACACACCTACATGGACACACACACACACGGACACACACACACGGACGGACACACACACATACACACACATGGACGGACACACACAGACGGACACACACACATAGACACACACACACACACGGATACACACACACATGGACACACACACAAGGACACACACGGACACACACACGGACGGATACACACGGACGGACGGACACACACACATACACACACACACACGGACACACACACACACATACACACACACACATGGACGGACACACACACGGACGGACACACACACGGACACAGCGGGAAAATAAATATCTGTGTTTAAATTAGATTAGCAGCTTGTCTGTAGAGGTCAAAGAAACAAGATGTTTGATATTAAAAGGGTAAAGAGACAGACAGTGAGAGAGACAGACAGACAGTGAGAGAGAGAGAGAGAGAGAGAGAGAGAGAGAGAGAGAGGATAATAATATCATTCAAATGGACAGAAAACAGCATCACTGATTACAGCAAATACAATCTCTCTTACATTCATCCCAAATACAGCAATACTCAATTCAGCATCAATCAGGCAGTGAAACATCTCAATTATATATTCTACAAAACAGCACAAAAAAGTGATTTGGCACTCGTCAAAATTACAAAAAAGAAATTGGACACTGAAAAATGGTTTGATTCAGACTGTAAGACTCAACCAACCAAAAACACCGTCAACCAGATAATCCGGACCTTCGTCTTCAGTACTGTGAGGCATTAAGACAATATAAAGCCACACTAAAAAACTAAATCTTTGCAGAGCCAGCTTGAAGAAATTGAAAAATCAATCAAAACAAACCAATTCTGGGATAAATGGAAATTATTATACAAATCAAGAAGATCTGGCAATCCAAGATGGAGGGCTGTGGAAAAAACATTTCCAAGAACTTTACACCCAACTGGAAATCTAAATGAAATCATTAATAAATTAGACCATTTGAAAAGATCAATTAAAACAAATCAAAACCCTTTAGATTCCCCATCACAATGAAAGAGTTGGAACAAGGTAATGGCAAATACTCGAGCCCCAAATGCCTGTGGTGTGGACAGCATCCTAAATGAGATGCTGAAACACTCCGACCAAAACTTCAAACTGGCGATCCTGAAACTGTTCAATGATGTTCTGTGTGCGGGTCATTTCCCTGAGATCTGGAGTCAGGGACTCATCAGCCCCATTTATAAGAGTGGAGATAAATTAGACCCTAATAACTACCGAAGCGTCTGTGTGAACAGTAATCTGGGGAAGGTGTTCTGCAGTATTTTAAACACCAGACTTTTACACTTCCTTATGAAGCACAATGTCTTGAGGAAATGTCAGACTGGATTCATGCCAAACTGTCGCACATCTGATCACATTTTCACCCTACAGACACTCATTGATAAATATGTACATCAAAATAAAAGACAAATTTTCGCTTGTTTTGTAGATTTTAAGAAAGCATTTGATTCAATCTGGCATGAAGGATTATATCTCAAACTTATTGACAGTGGTGTAGGGGGAAAATTCTATGATGTGATCAAATCAATGTACACAGCCAGTCAATGCGCTGTTAAAACTGGAAAGAACTGATTTTTTTCTCCAGAGGCGTGGAGTGAGACAGGGCTGCAGTTTAAGCCCCGCCCTCTTCAACGTTTACATCAACCAATTGGCTAATATACTAGAACATTCTCCCATTCAAGGTCTCACTCATGACGCAGAAATAAAGTGTCTCCTCTATGCAGATGACCTGGTTCTCCTGTCGCCCACTAAAGAGGGGCTTCAGGACAGCCTGGATCTGCTGGAGGATTACTGTCAGTCCTGGGCCCTGACCGTCAACCTCCAGAAAACTAGAGTCATGATGTTCCAGAAACGCTCCAGATCTCAGGGACCAAAACACACATTCACACTCTCACACAGAACCATTGAGAGCACAAACACATACACTTACCTCGGCCTGAAAATAACTCCAACTGGCAACTTCACTTTGGCTGTGAATGAACTCAAAGAGAAAGCTCAAAGGGCTTCTATGCCATAAAAAGATCAATTCAAATTGATATTCCAATTCAAATTTGGCTCAAAGTTTTCAAATCAATAATTGAACCAATTGCATTATATGGCAGTGAAGTGTGGGGTCCACCTATAAAATGTGACTTTGTAGAGTTTCAATGGGATGTTTTTCCCAATTTACATTCAGAATTTTTCAAAAGAATACTCAAAGTTCATAGAAAAACACCAAACAACGGATGCAGGGCAGAATTAGGCCAATACCCTCTCCTTCTAAACATCCAAAAAAGAGCCATCAAATTCTGGAAACACCTAAAGACAAGTGACCCCAACACATACCATTACAAAGCCCTAAAACACCAAGAGCTGAGCGGGGCGAGGAGTCCCCTCTGAGATCAGACGACCTCAGGACAAACTCACAATCATTCAAACCAACCAAATTATAAACACAGAAAAAGACAAACACCATTAAAAATCAACACAAGTTGGATGTTATTCGGCACTAAATCGAGAGTACACCGTGGCAAACTACCTGAGCACGGTGACTGATGTGAATTTAAGAAAAGCATTGAGGATGTACAGACTCAGGGAGCACAGTCTTTCCATCAAGAGAGACAGACAGTGAGAGAGAGAGACAGACAGTGAGAGAGAGAGAGACAGATCCTGAGCAAGTACAGGCTCAGTGAGCACAGTCTCGCCATCGAGAGAGACAGACAGTGAGAGAGAGACAGATCCTGAGCAAGTACAGGCTCAGTGAGCACAGTCTCGCCATCGAGACAGACAGACAGTGAGAGAGACAGACAGACAGTGAGAGAGAGAGACAGATCCTGAGCAAGTACAGGCTCAGTGAGCACAGTCTCACAATCGAGAGACAGACAGTGAGAGAGAGAGACAGATCCTGAGCAAGTACAGGCTGAGAGAGCACAGTCTCGCCATCGAGAGAGATAGACAGTGAGAGAGAGAGACAGATCCTGAGCAAGTACAGGCTCAGTGAGCACAGTCTCACAATCGAGAGACAGACAGTGAGAGAGAGAGACAGATCCTGAGCAAGTACAGGCTGAGAGAGCACAGTCTCGCCATCGAGAGAGATAGACAGTGAGAGAGAGAGACAGATCCTGAGCAAGTACAGGCTCAGTGAGCACAGTCTCACAATCGAGAGACAGACAGTGAGAGAGAGAGACAGATCCTGAGCAAGTACAGGCTCAGTGAGCACAGTCTCACAATCGAGAGACAGACAGTGAGAGAGAGACAGATCCTGAGCAAGTACAGGCTCAGTGAGCACAGTCTCGCCATCGAGACAGACAGACAGTGAGAGAGACAGACAGACAGTGAGAGAGAGAGACAGATCCTGAGCAAGTACAGGCTCAGTGAGCACAGTCTCACAATCGAGAGACAGACAGTGAGAGAGAGAGACAGATCCTGAGCAAGTACAGGCTGAGAGAGCACAGTCTCGCCATCGAGAGAGATAGACAGTGAGAGAGAGAGACAGATCCTGAGCAAGTACAGGCTCAGTGAGCACAGTCTCGCCAACGAGAGAGACAGACAGTGAGAGAGAGAGACAGATCCTGAGCAAGTACAGGCTCAGTGAGCACAGTCTCGCCATCGAGAGAGGCAGACACAGAAAAACATGGTTACCCAGAGAAGAAAGGGTGTGTGCTCACTGTACGACAGGTGAGGTTGAGACAGAGGTGCACTTTCTCCTTCACTGCCCAAAATTTAAAAATACAAGGGACATTTATATGCATAAATTAACACACAGCATAGGCAAATTTATAACAATGACAGAACAAGAACAAATGAACATAATACTTGGAGAGGGACACACAGCAGCACTGGCTGCAAGATACGTTTTGACGCGTCACAGCCTGAGAGACAGTGGGTGAATCTGTGTTATGTGTTTTACCCCCGTGTCACCCCAATGTTCACCACAGTGACCCTCAGTGTATGTGTGTGTATTCATTTACGTGTAAGTATATGTCTAAAGTAATTATAGATTAAGAAGTAGTTCTGTCTTTATACAGTCTCTGCTTTGACAATATTGTATTGTTTACATTCATGCCAATAAAACTACTTTGAATTGAATTGATACACAGATAGACAGATAGACAGACAGACAGACAAACAGACAGACAGATAGACAGACAGGCAGGCAGGCAGGCAGGCAGGCAGGCAGACAGACAGAGATAGTTAGATGGACAGACAGACAGACAGAGAGACAGACAGACAGACAGACGTATCAACCAGGTAACTAAAAAATAAATAATAAAATAGTGTAAGATGCGGCGGCAAGATTGAATATTACAAAATAATTCATTTGTTTAATCACTGTAATAAATTTGGATCTGTTTATAGAAATCAATTTTTATTTGCTTGCAATCGACAGCATGACAGAGATGCCGTCAACAGACATGAAGTAGAAAATTAATAGGATTATTCATCTATCGTTTCATGACCATACCAGACTCGGCGTTCATGCTTGTTGCCGTGGAGACAACTGTCAACCACTCCGCAGAGCCCGTGGTGGAGGAACCCTCTGAGGTGGAGGAAGAAGAGGTATCAGCACGAGGCATCCATTGAGCGGAGTCCCACGCTGGGGGGGCGGGGCTTGTAAGGATGACCTGCCTTGATGACACAGTTCCGTTATCATCCATCGACGGGCTGGGGTCGGTGAGCGTGTCGTTAAAGTGCCCGTCAGTCAGGAGGGTGAGGGGGGTAAGTGTTGCTATGGCGATGGAACCTCCAGCATCCAGCAGACCATTCCCAAATAAACCTGGACAAAAACGAAAACACAGAGTATATAACAAAAACACACTGACACACACACGCACCATGTGCTGAGAAGAGTGTGTGTGCAACAGCAGATCAGTTTAAATATAAATACAGCAACAGCTGAAGCAGTGAGAATACACACACACACACACACACACCATCTGCTGAAACTCTATTAATGCATCCAAACTCTTCCTGACAGACACACTGAAAAGCACCGGATCACAATCACTCCACTGACCCCATTTAACCTTTTAGGGTCCTCGTGTCTGGGGTGTACCACAGAACCCACGGTGTGTCTGAAGGGGACGCTTTGAATTTAAGGCCGTCACTGCTGATTATTTTGTTAATCGAGTAATTGGATTAATCGCTGCATGGCATGCTGTACGAGAGTTTGTTTGTAGCCTGTTAAGGCTGCTTAGCATTGCTTATTCTTATTCTCAAACGTTCATCGTTATAGTCATCGTTCCTAGTTATATCCTTTGTCATTTTACTGCATTTCAGGTTTTTCAGCTTTTCTCCAGTTTCATCTGCGTGTATTTTACCGGTTGCTACTGGCCCCTAGCTAGAGTCTGTGTTTGTAGCCTGCTAGTTTTTTAGCATTGCTTATATATCTGTTTTCAGCCTTAATCCTTAACATCTACCATTTTTAAGCGCGCATCAGGTTTTCCCTCGTATTATTCTCTTATCGCGGTTCAACTGCGTGCATATTCCACCTGCATCCGCGTTCTATTTTTATCGCGATTCAACTGTGTGCTTTTTTTCAGCACGCACCCATTTTTTCTCCTCTGCGGTACACAGATTATTTCATTGATCTCAAAGCACCGCTTATCAAGAACAACCAACAAACAATTTGGGGTAAGTCATGGCATCCGCTCATGCTATTTCTTCCTGCATTACATGTCACATGTTTACAATAGCCTCCTCTCTCAGCAGTGAGGGATTCACATGTGATAAATGTAAGGAATTAGTCAGGCTGACGGAGAAGGTTAATGAGTTAGAGACTCGCATCCTAGTGGAGGTCAGTGAGAAAGAGAAGCCGGTAGATACTGTTTCGGATGCGGGCAGTACAGAGAGCAACACACATACTTTGGTTCCGGCTGTAGAGCCCCTGCAGCAAGGCATTTGGGTGACGTCTCAGTGGAATACTTGCTCAGCAAAGAGACACCACTCTTCCATTCCTGTTAGGGCATCCAATCGATTCTCACCACTCAGTGATACACCCACTGAGAATCATATTGAAAGAGCCCTTGTTATTGGTGATTCTATTGTAAGGATCGTGGAAATAGAGACTCCAGCCATTATTGTTAATTGCATTTTGGGGGTCAGAGTGTCTGATATCAAATCAAATTTACAAGTGCTGGCTAATGCTAAACATAGATTTTCTAAAATTGTTATCCATGTCGGCACTAACGATGTCCTGCTTCGCCAGTCGAAGATCACTAAAGATAATGTTAAAGAGGTGTGCGAATTTGCAAAAACGATGTCAGACACTGTAATATGCTCTGGTCCCCTCCCTGCTGGTCGTGGTGATGAGGTTTATAGTAGATTAGTGTCACTGAATGGCTGGATGTCTGAGTGGTGTCTGAAGAATAATATAGGATTTATAGACAATTGGAAGAGTTTTTGGTGGTAGACCTGACCTGCTAAAGAGACGGACTCCATCCCTCCAGAGAAGGTGCCGCTCTCCTCTCTAGTAATTTGGCTCATAGTCTTAATAGTGGTAGTATTTGACTAACTGGGGCCCAGGTCAGGAAGCAGACAAACTGGTTAATCCAAGCGTCTGCTAGCTGCCTTGAGATGTCACACAGGTCACATAAACTACAACACATAGAGACTGTGTCTGTTCCCCGAACTACCAAACACAATACGCTCAATAAATCATTTAGAAAAAATGTGATTAAGGTCAAACTTGAACAAAACAAACAAATTAAAAATACACATCATATAAAAATAGGGCTACTAAACATTAGATCTCGTTCTACCAAAGCACTAATTGTAAATGAAATGATTACAGATCATAGATTGGATGCGCTCTGTTTGACTGAAACCTGGCTTAAACCGGATGAATATATTAGTTTAAATGAATCTACTCCCCCAGGTTATTGTTATAAACATGAGCCTCGTCTGAAGGGTCGAGGAGGAGGTGTTGCTACAATTTAGTGAAGTTTTTGGTGTTACTCAGAGGACAGGATATAAATGTAAGTCTTTTGAACTAATAATGCTTAATGTGACACCGTCAGATATAAATAAAAATCTCTGTCATCTTTTGTCCTTGCTACAGTGTATAGATCACCCGGGCCTTATTCTGATTTCATTGGTGAATTTGTTTATCAGATCTTGTAGTTACTGTAGATAGAGCTTTAATTGTTGGTGACTTCAACATTCACATAGATAATGAAAATGATACATTAGGATTAGCATTTATCGATATTCTCAACTCTCTTGGAGTCAGACAAAATGTAACAGGACCAACTCATCACCATAATCATATGCTAGATTGAATTCTGTCACATGGTGTTGATGTTGATAATATAGAAATTCTGCAGCAGAGCGATGACATCTCGGATCATTACCTCGTCTCTTGTAATTTGCAATCAGCTAGTGTTACTCAATCTACAACATGCTATCATTCAGGTAGAACTATTCTTTCGACCACTAAAGATAGCTTCACTAATAATCTCTCAGATCTATCTCATACACTCAATAAGCCCCAAAGACTAGAAGAACTTGATGAAATAACAAAAAATATTAATGCAGTCTTCTCTAGCACTCTTTATAGTGTCGCCCCACTTCGATTAAAGACAATTTAAGAAATAAGCCCTGCACCATGGTACAATGATCTCACTCATGTTCTTAAGAGAACAGCTCGGAAAATGGAGCGCATGTGGAAAAATACAAAATTAGAAGTATTTCGTGGTGCATGGAAGGATAGTGTCTGTAGCTACAGACAGGCACTAAAAGCCACAACATGTTTGTTAGATCCTATACCAACTAAGCTCTTAAAAGAGGTATCGCCTGTAATTTCAGAACCTCTTCTTAATATTATTAACTCCTCGCTATTCTTAGGACATGTCCCAATAAACTTTAAAATGGCAGTTATCAAAACGCTTATTAAGAAGCCACAACTTGATCCTGGAGAACTGGCTAATTATAGACCGATTTCAAATCTCCCGTTTATGTCAAAAATACTAGAAAATTTAGTATCCTCCCAAATATTTTCATTTCTACAGAGAAATAGTATATACGAAGAATTTCAGTCAGGATTTAGACCTCATCACAGTACAGAGACTGCACTTATCAGAGTTACACATGACTCTCATCATCTGATCGCGGCTGCATTTCTCTTCTAGTGCTTTTAGATCTTAGTGCTGCATTCGACACGATGGATCACGACATTCTCTTGAATAGGCTGGAGAATTATGTTGGCATTTGTGAGTTGCATTAGCATGGTTTAGGTCATATTTAGCAGACCGCTACCACTTTGTCTATGTAAATGAGGAATTGTCAAACCAAACAAAAGTAAAGTATGGAGTGCCACAGGGATCAGTTTTATGGCCTCTGCTTTTCTCAATGTATATGCTTCCACTGGGAGATATTATCAGGAATCGTGGAATAAGTTTCCACTGCTATGCTGACGATACACAACTTTATATTTCTTCAAAACCTGATGAGATTTCACAATTCTCGAAATTAGAAGCATGTGTCAATGAAATAAAAGATTGGATGGCCAGAAATTTCCTTCTACTCAATTCTGACAAAACAGAGGTATTAATTATTTGACCAAAAAACTCTAAAAATAAGCCACTACAATATAATTTGACTCTCGATGGATGTACTGTTACATCATCTTCAACATCGAAGAACTTAGGTGTTATATTTGATACCAATCTGTCCTTTGAAAATCAAATTACAAATGTTTGTAGAACAGCATTCTTCCACCTCAGAAATATTGCTAAATGAAGGCATATGCTCTCTGTTGCTGATGCCGAAAAACTAATTAATGCGTTCATGACCTCAAGACTAGATTACTGTAATGCATTACTGGGAGGATGTCCAGCAAGATCAATAAATAAACTTCAGTTGGTTCAAATTGCAACAGCCAGAGTGCTGACGAGAACCAAGAGATATGATCATATTAGCCCCATTTTATCATTGTTACATTGTTACCTGTTAAATTCTGTATTAATTTTAAAATTCTGTTATTTAAGTACAAAGCTTTGAATGGTCTCAACAGTAATTAAGTTACCTTCTACCACACTATATTCCATCACATTCATTATGATCGCAAAATTCTGGCCTGTTAATAGTTCCTAGAATATCAAAATCCACAAAAGGAGGTAGATCCTTTTTATATTTGGCTCCTAAACTATGGAATAGTCTCCCTAACACTGTTTGAGATGCAGACACACTCTATCAGTTTAAGTCTAGACTAAAGACTCATCTATTTAGCCAGACATACACCTAATTTATCCTTCAACTCACAATTAGGCTGCTTTAATTGGGTCTGCCAGAACCAGAAACAGTGATGATGATCTGTAACTCTGCAATAAATTGAATGGCATCTATGCTTATATTATTGTATTTTGTTCCATGTCTCAACCTCGGGACTCCTATCCTGAGGTCACCAGAACCGGCTGGATCCAGCACCATTCCTGCTTCGTGTTGGACTCCACTGCTACGTGTTGCTGAATGATGATGACTAAATGCAGCCGGTGCCAAACATCACTTCAGTCTATTATGATGGCCTTCAGAGGATGAACTGATACCAACTCCAACCAAAAGACATGGGATACTTCATATGCCATTGTCTGAACCTTGGATTTAGGATGGACCACACCGAACCTCACCGAAATCACATCCCTGATCTCTGCCTGCATCACCTCGGTCTATTTATGGACTACGATCTTGAAATGGAATGCATAGACTAACAATTGCCAACAAAAGCCTTCATCAGCCAATTAACAAGGACAATTGCATCTATGTGAACTTCTGCAGTTAATCCAGGATGAACTTCAAAGACATTAGCCATTAATCTTACAGTTCAAACAAAATCGATGTTTAATCAATGACCCTTAACACTTAGTTTAATAATGTTAAAGCATGACTTTAACTATGCATAAGTAATATTTACATTATATTCATGATGTTAGCCAGAGGGGAACTGGCCCCCACAGTGAGTCTGGTTTAGGGTTAGGGTGGGGTTAGTCAGAGGGGAACTGGCCCCCACAGTGAGTCTGGTTTAGGGTTAGGGTGGGGTTAGTCAGAGGGGAACTGGCCCCCACAGTGAGCCTGGTTTAGGGTTAGGGTGGAGTTAGTCAGAGGGGAACTGGCCCCCACAGTGAGTCTGGTTTAGGGTTAGGGTGGGGTTAGTCAGAGGGGAACTGGCCTCCACAGTGAGTCTGGTTTAGGGTTAGGGTGGGGTTAGTCAGAGGGGAACTGGCCCCCACAGTGAGTCTGGTTTAGGGTTAGGGTGGGGTTAATCAGAGGGGAACTGGCCCCCACAGTGAGTCTGGTTTAGGGTTAGGGTGGGGTTAGTCAGAGGGGAACTGGCCCCCACAGTGAGTCTGGTTTAGGGTTAGGGTGGGGTTAGTCAGAGGGGAACTGGCCCCCAGAGTGAGGCTGGTTTCTCCCAAGATTATTTTTCTCCATTAATCAACATCTTATGGAGTTTTGTGTTCCTTCAGTCACCTTCAGCTGCTCACTGGGTTTATAAATATATAAAATTATTATTTAATTTCTTGTTTTTAATTAAGTTAATAAGTTAACTAAAGTTCGGGAGCGGACCACGCCTCAACCAATCAGCTATTCCTGTCAACACACTTATACTGAACCAACTTCCTCAGCTCCGTTTGTCTCAGTTTCTCGACAAGGCAGGCCACGGAGCATGGCTCTCTAAAGCAGACATCACCAACACTTTCAAAGTCATGCCCATTTGCCCAGATTTCTGGTGTTACTTTGGAATATTCTGGAAAGGAGCTTACTATTTCGCAGTGGGCCTCACCTTCGACTGTAGAAGCAGCCCCAAGATTTTCGACTCCCTCTCAGAGGCCTTATGCTGGATCCTCATCAATAACTACAAGCTTCCCTACGTCCTCCACCTTCTCGACGACTTCCTCATCATCACACCTCCATCAGCACCTCCCCACTCAGGGCTTTCCACCCTCATCAAAGTCTTTTCCAAACTAGGTGTTCCCCTGTCAAAAGAGAAAACCTCTGGGCCACACACTTCTATCGAGTTTCTAGGTATCACATTAGACTCTGTATACCTTTAGCCGCTGCCATATCACCCTGCAGCTATTGCCTGGTTGCCCACTAAAGCTAAGCAGCGTTGAGCCTGGCCAGTACCTGGATGGGAGACCTCCTGGGGAAGGAGGTCAGGGGGTATTAGGGAGCCCTGCTGGGCTCCCTAATACCCCCTGCTGCTGGAAGAGGTATTAGGGAGCCCAGCAGGGGGTGCTCACCCTATGGTCTGTGTGGGTCCTAATGCCCTAGTATAGTGACGGGGACACTATACTGTAAAAAAGCACCGTCTTTCGGATGGGACGTTAAACCGAGGTCCTGACTCTCTGGGGTCATTAAAAATCCCTAAGGCACTTTCTCGTAAAGAGTAGGGGTTTAACCCCGGTGTCCTGGCCAAATTCCCCCATTGGCCCCATCTATCATGGCCTCCTAATAATCTCCATCTCTGAATTGGCTACACCACTCTACCATCTCCTCTCCACCAATAGCTGGTGTGCGGTGTGCGGTGTGCGTTCTGGCGCACTATGGCTGCAGTCGCATCATCCAGGTGGATGCTGCACACTGGTGGTGGATGAGGAGATTCCCCCCTACACTATGTAAAGCACTATGAGTTTGAGAAAAGCGCTACATAAATGCAAGTTGTTGTTGTTGTTACCTCCCACAAAAATAGGCATATCACTGCTCCTATCAAATTATCTTCTAGCAGTCAGGTGCACAAAGCAACAACTGTTAGCGCTCCTCGGTCACCTTAACTACGCCATCAGAATAATCCCCCAAGGAAAATGTTTCCTTTCCAACCTCCTAACATAAGCAGCAACAATCCCCTCTCTCCATGACAAAGTCACTCTGGACGAAGCTTGTAAAATGGAAATGCACCTCTGGCAAAAGATCCTATCTTCATGGAACGGCATATCCTTCTTCTATAACGACTACATCACTCAACCAGAAGACATTCAGCTGTACACAGATGCAGCACCTTCCACTGACTTCGGGGGATACTACAGCGGTCGTTGGTTCTTTTCCGAATGGCCGCCCGAGTTTAGATGCTTCGTCCAACAATCAGACGTTCCCATCATAGCTCATACTTCAGATTCCCTCATATACACACTGAAGAAAAGTAAAACCGACCAACTAGGAGAGTCATTTCCCATCTACATTTTTCGCCTCAACTCTTCCTCAGTCCATACGAGCCACTTTCAGAATACATACTTTCCAGATATGCCAACCATTCATTACCTCAAGAACCACTCTTTCTCGCAGAGAACAAAAAAATGGCTACAAGATTCTTGTTTAACAAACACTTTCAAAATATCCTCAGCATCTCCGGAATATCTCCCGAGCACTACTCCATCCATTCCTTCCGGATCGGAGCAGCCACCATGGCCGACAGCACGGGTATCTCGGACAAAACAATCAGAGTCCTAGATCGCTGGTCATCCGAAGCATATCGCTCATACATCCGCAATAATCTCAATGGCCTCCGTCAAGCTCAAGCCCGTATCTGCTCATTTAAAACCTTGGGGGTCTTCTGGTCACCTGGCTTGCTACCTGCCAAGACTCCTCAATCAGCCGGATCGAGGACCTCAACATCGTTTCCCTCCCTATTTCATCCAAACACGACCATTCAATAAAAATCCTTCATCTTCATTGTTGTGGCGTCATCCTTGCTAGTGATAATACGATTAAATCATATTTTATCTAATTAGACAATGATGATTCATCGACATTATAGACATTAGTTTTATCGTCTGTTAATGCTGATCTTCTGTAAAGCTGCTTTGAAATGATGTGTTGTGAAAGGCGCTATACAAATAAAGTTGACTTGACGTTTGCTAAATGCATGAATTAGTTTGATGTATTTTATGATTGAATAACAACAGGGTTCATACAGATGCTTCAAAGTTAATTTCAAGCACATTTCTATTTGTTTTCAAGGACTTTACTCAAGATATCATTAAAACACATTTTGTATTTGTTCCTTCAGTTAATGTATTATTAATCACAAGTACAACATATCTCAATATGCATCTTTATGTATTGATTATATATGATGAAACGGATGTGTTATTGTCCTGTGCTCATTAAAATGCAGAATAAGTGTGTCTGTAAACTGAAATGCATATGACTCGTGATGTGTCTCATGATTTATAAATTATTCTCCAAAAATGAGACTTTCCAACTTAATATTGAAATTCTCCATTCAGTTCAGTTTTTGCCTATAAACGCTGCAGGTAAATATTTTATAACACATTATTTTCCACAAATGTTTGTATTTAAAACATTAAAAAACTGTTTTTACGTTGATAACATTATTGCCATGAAATCAAGGGACAAACATTCTTATTAAATCATTTAAATTATTAATAATAATAATTTTGTTTTGCACACTTGTTTGGCCTTGCACCAACGCTTTTATTAAAAATACAAAATAAACACATAAATAACTTTAAATGTCAGAGAAGTGGTTCATATCATAAAGGTTAGAGTACAGAATTATAACTTTTATTTAATTATTTATTTATATTTATTGGCTATTTTAAAAAGATTTTTCATGACTAAAAATGCAGAGACATGTTTGTCAACCTATTACGATATTGAGCCAAATATGATCAGAAATGACCCGTTTTATGAGACACAGCGCTGTCTTTACAGAAGGGGGCGCTAGACGGCTCAAACTGAACCCCCGTTGATCTGCACTCTCAGAACATTTCCACTCTGGAGAGTAAATTTAATTAAAAAGGATTCATACTGGTTAAATCCGCCACAGCAGTATCTATAATATATTTGTAAAATCCTCCAATAACACTTGATTGTGACTGGCCCACTTGCGACAGCGGCGCGACTGCGACTTGCCCGCTCTTGACAGCGGCGCGACTGGCCCGCTCTCGACAGCGGCGTGAGTGAACCCGCTCTCGACAGCGGCACGACTGCCCTGTTCTCGACAGTGCCGCAACTGCGACTGGCCCGCTCTCAACAGCCCTGCGACTGGCCCGCTCTCAACAGCCCCGCGACTGGCCCACTCTCGACAGCGCCACGACTGCGACTGACCCGCTCTCGACACCATCGCGACTGGCCTGCTCTCGACAGCGCCACGACTGCGACTGGCCCGCTCTCGACAGCGCCACGACTGCGACTGGCCCGCTCTCGACAGCGCCACGACTGCGACTGGCCCGCTCTCGACAGCGCCACGACTGCGACTGGCCCGCTCTCGACAGCGCCACGACTGCGACTGGCCCGCTCTCGACAGCGCCACGACTGCGACTGGCCCGCTCTCGACAGCGCCACGACTGCGACTGCCCCGTTCTCGACAGCACCGCGACTGGCCCGCTTTGGACACCGCCGGAACTGGCCTGCTCTCGACACCGCCACGACTGCCCCACTCTCAACAGCAGCACGACTGCCCCGTACTCAACAGCGCCGCGAATGGGCCGCTCTCGACAGGCAGTCAGACAGACAGACAGACAGGCAGGCAGAGAGACAGACAGGCAGACACTCAGGCACACAGGCAGGCAGACAGACAGGCAGGCAAGGAGACAGACAGGTAGGCAGAAAGACAGGCAGGCAAGGAGACAGACAGGCAGGCAGAAAGACAGGCAGGCAAGGAGACCGACAGGCAGACAGACAGGCAGGCAAGGAGACAGGCAGAGGTAGTGAAGTACAGTACCGGGGGCAGATGTGGATGAGTGATGTGGCTGATGTGTCTGATCCACATTCACCATACTCTTTTCTAAACACTTACATAAACAAAATACTCTTTACAGTTGCACTTTTGTGCAGTCTCACTTGCATTTCTGCTATAGTTTCTACTTATGAAGCATTTCTGTGAACTGTTCCTGACTGAGGAAGAATCACTTGTGTTGTAAGAGAGACAGCGAGAGAGACATCAGCCACTGTGACAGTGCAGAAACGACGCCGTGACACAGCAGGACGTCCGGACAGAATGGGTGTCTCAGCTTTAAAGCGCTCTGATCACGTCCCAAAGATATTTCTGGACAATAAACAAAGAGCAGCAGAGACAGAGAGAGCGAGAGAGAGAGAGAGAGAGAGTGGGCAAGGGAATATTTGAAGGAGAGGAATGACATCCAGATGTCATCCGAGAGACCGTCTGCCCACACTGTGACCTTTTGACCTTGTGCTGGTAACATGTCTAATGCTTTGAGTTTTTATGAGGTAGAATAAGGGGAGAACAGAAGAGACACAGAAACACGACAGAATGTTCAGCTGGTTTCTGTGGGGCAGTTATATGTGTGTGTGTGTGTGTGTGCATCATCACTGAGATTTCTCTTTCAATAGACCTGAGTTAGGACAGGATTCATTTTATCTGGAGACATGGGGAAATATAATATTACCAGAACTTCTCTGGGATTTTAATCCTGTGTATGTCGGACTGTTTCCGGACTGCACGTTTCTGCGCCAGTAAAAATGACAGCGTCATTTACCTACAATAAAATGGCTGGTTAAAATAAGCCGCGGTCACACTAACTCGTGCAAATCGACATGTTGGCACTCTGCAGCCCATGCGTACTTAATATATCACTGTTTCTAAAGTTCTCCGAGGGTCAGAAATGGATGTTGGCCAATGAGAAGACACCAGATATATCACTTCAGATAACAAAGACTGACACATGTATCTCTCAAGCCGTTTATGCTGTCATGTGTATTACACGTGTAAAAGAGGAATTTCTTTAGAACGGTATAAATGCACAGTGAGTGAAAATGTGTTGAGCTTTATAAGAGTTGGCACACACACACACACACACACACACACACACACACACACACACACGTTGGTCTACCTATCATTATGAGGACTTTCCATAGACATAATGACTTTTATACTGTATAAACTATAGATTCTATCCTCTAAACCTAACACAACCCCTAAACCTAACCCTCACAGAAAACCTTCTGCATTTTTACATTTTCAATAAAACATTGTTTAGTATGATTTTTAAGCGATTTGAATTATGGGGACACTAGAAATGTCCTCATAAATCACATTTATAGCATAATAACCTTGTAATTACCAGTTTATAACTTACAAAATTGTCCTGGTATATCACAAAAACACGCACACTCTCACACACACACACACACACACTCACAGACCTGAACTGATGATCAGTTCTGGGTTAGGGTT
>NC_068306.1:5109105-5134105 GCF_025860055.1 Xyrauchen texanus | reverse complement strand
ACCGGCCCGTCTGGCACCAGCAACCATGCCACGCTCAAAATTGCTTAAATCACCTTTCTTTCCCATTCTGACATTCAGTTTGGAGTTCAGGAGATTGTCTTGACCAGGACCACACCCCTAAATGCATTGAAGCAACTGCCATGTGATTGGTTGATTAGATAATTGCATAAATGAGAAATTGAACAGGTGTTCCTAATAATCCTTTAGGTGAGTGTATGTGGGTATATAAGGCGATCCAGAGCCTGAGACCAAGAAAGGCACCGGACAGAGATGATCTCCCCAGTGAAATGCTGAGGGGGGGGGTGTTTGTGCACAGACTGCCCTACATGACATCATAACAACAGTCTGGACCACTGGGCGGGTTCCGCAGGATTGGAAGGATGCCCTGGTGGTCCCTCTCTTTAAAAAGGGGGACAGCTCAGATTGTAACAACTATAGGGGCATCTCACTCCTCCGGGAAAGGTCCTGGCAAGGATTCTTCAACATCGCCTTGCCAGGCACGCTGAGGAGAGACTTGCGGAGCCCCAGTGTGGTTTCAGGAAAGGGCGGTCTTGCACAAATGCCATATTCTCGGTCCGTCTGCTACAGCAGAGGTGTAGGGAATTCCAGCAAGACCTACAGTCTCTGCTTTATTGACCTGGTCAAGGCCTATGATACCATCAGTAGGCCTGGGCTCTGGGTTGTTCTTCGTGCTTTTGGAGTCCCAGACAGGTTGCTCGCGATCATTAAGGAACTTCATGTTGGGTAAAACTACGTGGTCGGGAGTCGGAGCCATTCCCTGTTCACCTTGGCGTGCGACAGGGACGTCCTCTTGCTCCCACATTATTTAATATCTATTTCGACCACGTGGTTCATGAAGCCTTCGATGGCTGTACCGGAGGAATTTCCATCTGGTACAGATATAATGGGAGGTCGATCGATGCCCGGGTGCGGTCAAGGGATGCTCCCTATTGGTCAACCACATTATGTATGCTGATGATTGCTGCTCACTCAGAGGAGTTGGAGGCACTGCTGATGAACCTGGAGCTTGCCACTAAGAGATGGGGCCTTACCATCAGCCCCACCAAAACAAAGCACCTGCCTGAGTATTATGTACCATCGGACACGCCACCCCCACAGCTCCCAATTGGTGATGGGGCAGTTGTGGAGGGAGTGGAGTGTTTTCCATACCTGGGCAGTGTGCTCATGACCAGCTCTGGTTTGACAGCAGAGGTCTTACTCCGAATCAGTCGAGCAGCATTATCTTTTCATCGGTTGCGTAACGCTGTGTGGAAGCTACCCGGTTTGTCGCTCCGCACAAAGCTTCAGGTATTCTCGAACACGGTCATTCCCTCCCTTCTCTACGCTTGCGAAACGTGGACCCCCCTAATGGA
The DNA here is from genome assembly GCF_025860055.1 of Xyrauchen texanus. Classification (NCBI taxonomy): domain Eukaryota; kingdom Metazoa; phylum Chordata; class Actinopteri; order Cypriniformes; family Catostomidae; genus Xyrauchen; species Xyrauchen texanus. The sequence goes on along the minus strand of NC_068306.1, from coordinate 5,132,732 downwards.
ACATCATCGCCGGTAAGAAACATTTAGGCTGGCCTGCCTAAGATCCATCCTGGGTTTAACCAGGCTGGATTGTGTGAGGAGCTCACAAGTCTTTGAAAGATGTGGACAAAGTCCCATCAGTGAGCTCCTACGGCAGGCAAGGTTGCGTTGGCTGGGTCATGTAGCCCGCATGCCTGGCCATCGCATGCCTAAACAGTTTTTGTTCGGCCGGATAGAGGGGGCTAAGCGGGCGCAGCACGGGCTGGAGAAGAGATGGAGTGATGTGGTACAGGAGGATGTGGAGCTGAGTGGACTTGCCGATGACTGGTACCAGCGGTGTCAATATCGGCCTCTTTGGAGGAGGCTTGTGAAGGATGCTACTGGCCAGTTGGAGGCAGTCGCCCTCCAACAACAACGGAGCGCAGGTGGTGCATCAGCCAGTCATCTCAGTCTGTCGACCCGTGTCACCTGTTGGATCTGTCCCATGACCTCCTGCCAGAGGGCGTTCGACACGTCACTGCCACTTAGTGGCGAATGTTGTTGTTGTTGTTGTGTATATATGCATGTGTGTGTGTATATGCGAGTGCGTGTGTGTGTACGTGAGTGCATGTGTGTGTATGTGAGTGCATGTGTTGTATATATGTGAGTGTGTGTGCGTGTATATATGCGAGTGTGTGTGTATGCGAGTGCGTATGTGTGTGTGTGTATGCGAGTGCGTGTGTGTGTATGCGAGTGCGTGTGTATATGCGAGTGCGTGTGTATATGCGAGTGCGTGTGTGTGTATATGCGAGTGCGTGTGTGTGTGTGTGTGTGTGTGTATATGCGAGTGCGTGTGCGTGTGTATATATATATGCGAGTGCGTGTGTGTATATATATATACGTGTGCGTGTGTGTGTGTATATATGTGAGTGCGTGTGTGTGTATATGCGAGTGCGTGTGTGTGTGTGTGTGTGTGTGTGTGTGTGTATATGCGAGTGCGTGTGTGTGTGTGTGTATATATATATGCGAGTGCGTGTGTGTATATTCGAGTGTGTGTGTGTATATTCGAGTGTGTGTGTGTGTGTGTGTGTGTATGTGCGAGTGTGTGTGTATGCAAGTGTGTGTGTGTGTACGTGAGTGCGTGTGTGTGTATATATGTCTGTGTGTGTGTATGTGAGTGCATGTGTGTGTGTATGTGAGTGCATGTGTTGTATATATGTGAGTGTGTGTGTATGTGAGTGCGTGTGTGTATATATGTGAGTGTGTGCATGTGTGTGTATATGCGAGTGAGTGTATATATGCAAGGGTGTGTGTGTTTATGTGTGTGTATATGCGTGTGTGTATGTGTGTGTATATATGAGAGTGCGTGTGTGTATATATGCGAGTGTGTGTATATATGCAAGGGTGTGTGTGTGTATATGTGTGTGTATATGCGAGTGTGTGTGTATGTGTGTGTATATATGAGAGTGCGTGTGTGAATGTGAGTGCGTGTGTGTGTGTGTGTGTGTGTGTATGCGTGTGTGTGTGTATATATGCGAGTGTGTGTATATATGCGAGGGTGTGTGTTTGTGTGTATATATGTGAGTGAGTGTGTGTGTGTGTGTGTGTGTGTGTGTGTGTGTGTATGCAAGTGTGTATTACCTGTGAGCGTGAGCAGCAGCACACATACACACACGAGGCCGCACACACACGGCAGCAGTATGAAGAGCAGCAGACGAAGGTGTTTCCCGCAACGCTCCTTGTGTGTGAACGCTTCACCCATGACCAGCTCATCTGACACACACACCTGAAGACACAACAAAAAGTGTGTGAGTGTGTGTTTGTGACTCTAGTCAGTGTATCATGTAGCTGTGTGTGTCTCAGTGTGATGATTGACAGAAGTGTCACAGGTTTTCAGAAGAATGTCAATCAGAACAATAACCCTTTATTAATGTTATTAAAGTCAATCATCATAACTGTTATTCGGTCCCTTTAAGGTCAGGATATTTAAAAAATAAATAAATAAATAAACAAATAAACAATCTTAACAGATGTTTTATTAATGTAGAGTTATATTAAAGTGTATTAATGTCCATAATAACATAGATGTTTAAACAGAACATGTGAAATGACACTGTGGAGTTTGATGGTGTCCGCGAGTCTCACCGGTGACGGACTGAAGATCAGCTCGCGCTCCTCCGGTAACAGCAGCAGATCACCGACTGATCAAACTGAAACCAGACCAGATCCACGGACACAGCACAAAAATACATTATACACAGATGCGCCATGCGACTATTTATATCCAGGTATTTATGCTTCAGAGTTTCCACACGCGTTATTTATAGGCGCACAGCAATATGACAGAAACTCACTGAATCATACTTACCGAAACTTCTGCGGAGCCTCTTCCACCGCCAACAAACACCGTCCGTCTGAACACGAGCGTGTCTGCGCGCGTCCGGCGCAACACGCGCTCATTTATAACTCCACCCGACAACAGAGAGAGAGAGGGACAGAGAGAGAGAGAGGGACCGAGAGAGAGAGAGAGAGAGAGAGAGAGAGAGAGTGGGACAGTGAGAGAGAGGGACAGAGAGAGAGAGAGGGAGAGAGAGAGAGGGACAGAGAGAGAGAGAGAGAGAGAGAGTGGGACAGTGAGAGAGAGGGACAGAGAGAGAGAGGGAGAGAGAGAGAGAGGGAGAGAGAGAGAGAGTGGGACAAAGAGCGAGAGAGAGCGAGAGAGTCTCAAACAACACTCCTTCAAACTACAGAGAGTTATTTATACCTTCAATGAAAAACACTCATGTTAAAAATATAAATTATCTCCATCAGAGTCTCCGTACTACAAGGACAATCATTTTGATCAGCTTCAGATGGAAACCAGCCAATTCCAGACTCAGGGGAATGTGATGTTATGTGGGGATCTAAATGCAAGGACAGGTTCAGAACCAGACATTATAGATACACACGGGAATAACCACATACTGAAAGCCAACATACATCTAACCCCCACCACTACAACACGGAACAATCCGGACAGTACAGTCAACAAAAACGGTAAGGAGTTATTGTGTCTCTGTTGAGGCCTGGGTCTGTATATGCTTAATGGTAGCATCCGAGGGGACTCTTTAGGTCGATTCACATACTGCTCAGCTCTTGGGGCTAGTGTAGTCGACTATGCCATTACAGACATGGACCCCTCCTACAGACGTGCATTCACTGTCAGACCACAGTCTACCTTATCAGACCACTGTCAAATTAATGTTCCTAAAGTCAATCCAACACCATAGAACAGACCAAGAGCCCAGCAACCTGTTCCAACATACAAATGGTCCCCAAAATATAAGTCTGAATTCCTTAGTGCAATTAGCTCCAAAGAAATGTCCAACCTAATCAATAGATTTAAAATAACACGGTTTATGGCGTAAAATCCACAGTGCAACAAATAAATTATATTTATCTGGGAGTCACGTGGCTCCATGCGGGGGTCGGACATGTGAACGGCAAGCTCTGCACACTTTGCTAGTTTTTAAAACTTTTCGTGTCATAAACCGGTGAGATTCGATACACCCTGCTACATAACTGTTCAATGGAGACAATATGGAAAAGAATTCAAAATCCTCTGGAGACATTAAAACACAGTTCCGTGCTCAAGCTGAAACCCCAGACAGGGCCGCAGATCAGGGACTCAGTTTGGACGTTGCGCGGGAGAACTTCAGTGTCAACTGGCGAGCATGACTGTGATGCTGAAGAAAGTTGTTACTAACTCAGAGAATCTTGCTGTAATATAAGGGATGGAAAGCTTTCTTGGAAGAACCACAACATTTCTTGTTTCCAGACTTCGCGAATTAGACAAGAGAGAAATGTTTTCGATTAAGAAATTCTTAAATCAGAGGAAGGTCACTTTTATACTGATGATTCCGGCCAAGTTGAGAATAGATATTAAGGATGGCCACAAAATATTTACATGTCCTTCATAAAGCCTATGGAATGAGTAAGCCATTTGGTGATTTTCATGTTGCTGCCTAGACGGCCTGACTCTCTGAACATTGACCTGATTGTCTGAAGAAGCTGGGTGCCTTTTTGTGTTGCTTCCGCCTAACGGCTGGAGATTTTTTTGTGGAATAACACTCCTTCAAGAAACGTTTGTATCGACGGAGGGTCACTTTGTACTAAAGTTCCTGGCCAGGTTGAGAATTGATGCTAAGGATGGCCAGAAATTATTTACTTCTCAACAAGCGATGTACTTCATAAAGCCTATGGAATAATTAAGTCATTGTATGGCAGTCGCTTTGCAGTCTAGTGGACCTGACTCACTGAACATTTACCTGACCGTCCGAGGAAGATGATTGCCTGTTTTGTTTCTTTTTGTGCTGGTTCTCGGATCATTACCTCGTTTCTTGTATGCTGCAATCAGCTAATGTTACTCAATCTACACCACGCTATCGTTCAGGTAGAACTATTCTTTCCACCACTAAAGATAGCTTCACTAATACTCTTCCAGATCTATCTCATACACTCAATAAACCCCAAAGCCCAGAAAAACTTGATGAAATAACAGAAAATATAAATGCAGTCTTCTCTAGCACTCTTGATATTGTCGCCCACTTCGATTAAAGAAAATTAAAGAAATAAGCCCTGCACCATGGTACAATGATCACACTCATGCTCTCAAGAGAGCTGCTCAGAAAATGGAGCGCATGTGGAAAATTACAAAATTAGAAGTATTTCAGGGTGTATGGAAGGATAGTGTCTGTAGCTACAAACACGCACTCAAAGCAGCCAGGTCAGCATATTTTAGTAAACTCATAGAAAATAACCACAACAATCCTAGATGTTTATTCAGTACTGTGGCTAAATTGGTTAGGAATAAAGCCTCAACAGAACCAGATATTACATCACAGCTCAAGAGTAATGACTTCATGAATTTCTTTACAGATAAAATTGAAATAATCAGAAATAAAATTATGGAATTATGCAATCATCTGTCATAGCACCTCAGAAAACTGTCTCACATAATTTTCAATCCTTCACTGTCATAGGTCATGAAGAGCTAACAAAACTTATCGAAACATCAAAAGCCACAACATGTTTGTTAGACCCTATACCAGCTAACCTCTTAAAAGAGGTATCCCTTGTAATATCAGAACCTCTTCTTAATATCATTAACTCCTCGCTTTGCTTAGGACATGTCCCAAGAAACTTTAAAATGGCAGTTATCAAACTGCTTATTAAGAAGCCACAACTTGATCCTGGAGAACTGGCTAATTATAGACCGATTTCAAATCTCCCATTTATGTCAAAAATACTAGAAAAGGTAGTATCCTCCCAAATATGTTCATTTCTACAGAGAAATGGTTTATACGAAGAATTTCAGTCAGGATTTAGGCCTCATCACAGTACAGAGACTGCATCAGAGTTATCAGAGTTATAAATGACTTGCTCTTATCATCTGATCGCGGCTGCATTTCTCTTCTAGTGCTTTTAGATCTTAGTGCTGCATTAGACACGATAGATCACGACATTCTCTTGAATTGGCTGGAGAATTATGTTGGCATTTGTGAGTTGCATTAGCAAGTTTAGGTCATATTTAGCAGACCGCTACCACTTTGTCTATGTAAATGAGGAATTGTCAAACCAAACAAAAGTAAAATATGGAGTGCCACAGGGATCAGTTTTAGGGCCTCTGCTGTTCTCCATGTATATGCTTCCACTGGGAGATATTATCAGGAATCGGGGAATAAGTTTCCACTGCTATGCCGACGATACACAACTTTATATTTCTTCAAAACCTGATGAGATTTCACAATTCTCTAAATTAGCAGCACGTATCAATGAAATAAAAGACTGGATGGCCAGATATTTCCTTCTACTCAATTCTGACAAAACAGAGGTACTAATTACTTGACCAAAAAACTCTAAAAATAAGCCACTACAATATAATTTGACTCTCGATGGATGTTCTGTTACATCATCTTCAACAGCGAAGAACTTAGGTGTTATATTTGATACCAATCTGTCCTTTGAAAATCAAATTACCAATGTTTGTAGAACAGCATTCTTCCACCTCAATATTGCTAAATTAAGGCATATGCTCTCTGTTGCTGATGCCGAAAAACTAATTAATGCGTTCATGACCTCAAGACTAGATTATTGTAATGTATTACTGGGAGGATGTCCAGCAAAATCAATAAATAAACTTCAATTGGTTCAAAATGCAGCAGCCAGAGTGCTAACAAGAACCAAGAGATATGATCATATTAGCCCCATTTTATCATCGTAACATTGTTACCTGTTAAATTCCGTATTAATTATAAAATTCTGTAACTACATACAAATCTTTGAATGGTCTAGCTCCGCAGTACTTAAGTGATCTTCTACCACACTATATTCCATCAACTTCATTACGATCACACAATTCTGGCCTGTTAATAGTTCCTAGAATATCAAAATCCACAAAAGGAGGAAGATACTTTTCATATTTGGCTCCTAAACTATGGAAGTTAGTTCTGAGTACTATTCGGGACTCACACACACTCTATTTAGCCAGGAATACACCTAATTAATCCTTCAACTCACAATTAGGCTGCTTTAGTTGGGTCTGCCAGAACCAGAAACAGTGATGATTATCTGTAACTCTGCAATAAATTGAATGGCATCTATGCTTATATTATTTAATTTGTTTCCCTGTCTCAACCTCAGGACTCCTATCCTGAGGTCACCAGAACCGGCTGGATCCAGCACCATTCCTGCTTCATGTTGCTGAATGATGATGACTAAATGCAGCCGGTGCCAGCCAAACATCACTTCAGTCTATTATGATGGACTTCAGAGGATGAACTGATGCCAACTCCAAACATAAGACATGGGATACTTCAAATGCCATTGCCTGAACCTTGGATTAAGGAGGGACCACACCGAACCTCGCCGAAATTACCGGCCAGGTTGAACTGCATTTCACATCCCTGATCTCTGCCTGCATCACCTCGGTCTATTGATGGACTACGATCTTGAAATGGAATGCATAGACTAACACACACACACACATACACCAATAGCGACAGGGTTATTAATACAACTATTATTTAATTATTTTTAAACACTATTAAGAATCGTATTTTAACTAATTACACAATGATGATTCATCGACATTATATACATTACAGTTTTATCTTCTGTTAATACCTGATCTTCTGTAAAGCTGCTTTGAAACGATGTGTGTTGTGAAAGGCACTATACAAATAAAATTGACTTGACTTGACTATTCTTTGTGTTTATTCTTCCTATTGGCTGGAGTTTGTTTTGTGGAGTATTCTTTGAAGGACATTGGAAGGTTTAGGTCATATGCTGCACTCATGAACATTCGGCTCACTGAATATTCGTTTGACTATCCGAGGAAAGTGAACAGCCCTTTTTTTATTTTGTTTTGTGAAGGATTGCACCTTTGGGACAGTTATGTGAAGGAATCTACACATTCTTTATGTTTATTCTGTCTATTGGCTGGAGTTTGTTTAATATATTTTCTTCTGTTGTGTTATTCAGTTTCACGAAATTTTTATAGAAACAAAGACTTGAGCAATCCGACGGCAAAGTTGTTGTGGTGGCTCTTGTAGGCGTACATAGACTGTTTGAGTTTAGAGGGATGGACGCCAGTTGGCGCTGTTGTGCACGGGGTTAATGCGCAAATATTTCTTGCCCTGAATAGCTAAAACTCCACCTTCCGCGACAAAATAATATTATATCTGTATTTCAATCGGGTCAATTCTCTGAGGCCATCAGATGACATTCGGTGCTTCAGCACTTTTAATATTCCCTTCCAACTCCATGAGTTCTTGTTCTTTGGATGTTTTGATGAACGAGGCATACTGTATGATCCGCCCCTAAGAACCACCTTAAGTACCTCCCAAGCCACGCCCACAGAGGATACTGAGGACCAGTTGATCTCCATATAAACATTGATTTCAGCCTTTAACATTTGTTGGAAATAAGGATTTTGCAAAAGGGAAACATTAAAGCGCCAACTACATGATTTCTTTTTCTCCATATGTGGCAACACCTCTAAACTCAGCAGGGCGGGATCTGAGACTGTTTCTAATTGAGCAATCAACAACAGATGAAATGATGGAATTAGATATAAAATCTATTCTAGTATAAATCTTATGGACTGATGAAAAGAATGTATAGTCTCTACTCGATGGGTTTAAAAGATTTTTACCCATCCTGTGAAGCGTCAGTGTTGCTCTAGAGGACTTACACACTTTTGCTTCACAATGATCAAGGACTGAGTCCATCAATCGATTAAAGTCTCCTCCCAATATTATATCATGAGGGGTTCCAGCGGCTTGCAACATCCCTTCAAGATCTATAAAACAGCCCTGATCATCAACGTTAGATGTGTAAATATTAGCCAAAATCAACCTTTGCCCCAGAATTTCTGCTAAAACAATAATTACTTTTCCTATTTTATCTTTAATCTGTTTGAGACATTTGAATTGTAGATGTTTATTTATCAATGTAATGACTCCCCTGCTCTTACTTGAGCCAGCACTATAGAAAGCAAGTCCACCCCATATCTGCCCAAATCGTTCAGCTTCCTGCGGGGAAAGATGCGTTTCTTGAAGAAGCACTATATCATATTTCTTGCATTTAAGAAAAGAAATAACCTACCTATGGGGAAGTGGACTGCCCCAACCCATTCACATTCCACGTAAAGAGAGACAATACACTCATAATAACATCTGACATTTTGACATGTGAGAAAAAAATCGATTGTGTGTCAAAAATAAAATTATAAAAGACCACATTTCAACATAAGTGCAATCAATACTCGGCTGCATACAGTTTCACACAATGACTCACTCCAGTGACTTTATGAAGGACATTGCTTGCTGTGGGCATGTAAATGTTTTGCGGCCATCTTTAGCATCTATTCTCAGTTTGGCCGGGAACATCAGTGCAAAAGCGATCTTCCACTGATGTAAGAGTTTCTTGCATTCCTTGAATCGATCATGTTTCTCTCGTCAAATACACAAAATCTGGAAACAAGTAAATGTTGTGGCTCTTCCAAGAAAGCTTTTGTTTACTCCTCGCCTCACGTAACACGAGATCTTTATCGGATGATCTCAGAAATTTGGCCAGAATTAATCGGGGTCTGTCTCCCTCATTGGATGTCCGAGATCGCTCGATTTCCAGCTTATGGCCTGTTATGCCGAGCAGACTCGGGAAGAGCTTGTCTAGGAATTTTACCAGGAATCTAGGAATCTCGGCCGCCTTCGTGCTCAGGAATTCCAACAATTCTAATGTTGTTTTGCCAGTTATGAGTCTCAAGGGTTTACAACTTTTCCCAATTGCGCTCCAAGTCCGTCTTGGTCGCTAGCGGATTAGCAGCTAATTCCCTCTCTGATGACTCCAGATAATCTCTTTCTCAACATCTGCCACTCTTGTAACCCCCACAGTGAATTTTGTCTCCATAGCAGTGATCGATCGATGCATTACAGCAAGATCTTCGAAGTTAGTAACAACCTTCGTCAGCATCACAGATATATTGGACAGTTGACGCTGAAATCTCTGCCACCGCAAAGTCCAAATTCAGTCCCTGGCTCTTGGCCTGTTGCTCAGGAGCCTCAGCTTGAGCACGTGTCTTTTAATGTCTCCAGAGCCCCAATTATGGAATTAACTCCGATAAAGAGTTGTTTTACTAGTTGAAATGTAATTTTTGATATCAGGAATGTGTCTGCGAGTAATAGAGTCATTGAATGAAAGTCCTGTGCAAATGTAATTACTGATATAGAAAAGAAATAGGATCTGACTTCAAGTACTCTCTCAATACACAACTTCAGTTTCCTTATTATATTCAATTAAGTAATTGTCAACCAGATGTGTGTAGTTTTATTTCTTTTAATGTATAGTTTATTGGGAGGCTAACACACTGTCTGCAATTTTCTTGTGTCATTGAACGGTAGTTAGCTTTCAAACTAGTTACCATAGTACCGTTATTCAGTGGTTACTTCAGCAGTGAACTGAACAAACGCATCAGTGATAAACACTTTTCATCAAGGACGTCCCACTGGGAGAACAGAGGCAGGATAATTGTCATTTTTACACATACAGAGCACTAAACTGGGGATGTGGCGGCACTTCCAGCACCACATCGATACAACTATTAAAAGATGTCACGATACCAGTCCTTCTAACTAATGTACCATTTGTTACAAAAAAAAGTACTTGTCTGTTCAAAGTATCTACTGTTTCAATCAAAGATTCAAGACTTCTTATGGCCTTAAATACGGAAATGTACGCAAGACCGCTAAATGTGTACGTCCACATTCAACTTTTCCAAACTCACTGACCACATCAATGTGATATATTAATGACAAATGTGTTTATTTTCAATGGTTAGAACATCATCATCCAAATCTTACACAAGGAATCTTTTCATAATGGAAATTAAATCTAGGCGCTTTAATAATGGAAATAACGAAAATCACACTTGTCATTGTGTCAAATATAACAGATTTCATGAATTCTACATAATATTCATAGATCTAGTTATTTGAATTATCTTTGCAGTTTCCTTTATGAATGAAAAAGTGAATTAGTTTATATAGAGAACTGAAAGAAAACAAATCGACACTCAGGAAACACATTTACTATAGTGTGTTCTCTCTCTCCGTCATCTCATTGGTCAGCTGCAGAAGATAGAATGCTGCAACAGCCAATAGGATGCCACAGATGGGCACCAGCAGGCGGTTCTTATATTTGAGCCATGCCCCTTCTTCTGTCTCCACCTCAGTGACTCTCCTGTTCTTCTTTCTACGTCCTTTCTGTCGTTTCTCAAACGCCTCGAGCTCCGCCTGACATACACACACACACACATCTGTGTGATGATGTTTCACATATCATGTTTGATATTCGTGTGTTTGGACATCTCGTCTTACCTGCTGTTTTCTCATTTCTTCCTCCAGAGCGGCTCTTTCCTCTGCTGCACGAGCCTGAAACACACACACACACAAACTATTGTCAAGTAACAGTTTCTCTAAGTTTCCCACTGTGCTGATGGCAGTGTGCGAGAGTGTGTATGTGTGAGTGGGTGTATGTGTGTGAGAGTGCGAATGTGTGTGTATGTGAGTGAGTGAATGTGTGAGTGTGTGTGTGAGTGAGAGTGAGTGAATGTGTGTGTGAGTGAGAGTGAGTGAATGTGTGTGTGAGAGTGTGTGTGTGAGTGCGTGTAAGATACACATGGTGCGTGTGAAGCGTCCCATGCAGTAGTACTGCTTGCCGTATTGTGCTCTATGCTTGCTACTCTCTGCTTAGCCTCCTTGATAGAAGGTGAAAAGAGGAGCAGAGTGTGTAAGTCTCTTCATGCTAGTACAGCGCCTCTCCACCACCAAGACTCCTGCAGTGCCTCCTCGGGGCCACACACGGAAACTGGGTATCTCATGGTCCCAGGCTAAACTACAGGAGATCTCGGAACTGCAGTGGGCCCCAGAGACGAGGTGTGCAGGCCCACCACTGTGTGGACATGCCTTGGTTCCCATCAACCACTGTCCCAGCTATGGGCAAATAGCTCCACTGCCTTGTGGTAAGTCTATTGAGATTAAGGGAGCGCACCCTGACAGAAATCACTGCGCTGGCGGTGTGCAATAGGTGGGCCTTAACAAACAAAGGACCTGGCAGCCTCCTGCAGCAGAGATGTGGGACCAGTTGTCCCTGGACCACCTTGCCACTGGATTTACCCCATCATGGTGAAGATAGTGCTACTGGGGATGGTGCACTCCCTGTGGCACTTTAAAACCCTTGCTTATAGGTTGAAGTCTGACGGCGATGGGGTGTCTGGCAACGGGGGCAGGTACGAATGGATGGGAGCTCCTAGTCAGAACTCTGCACGATTGTGGCACAGGGTATTTGGTCGCTAGCAGCTGGGACTGAGTAGCAGTTGTTTTCGGCAGACCCCTGTATGACTGAGCAACCCTATTTAGGAACCACACTGCTCAGGGCCTAGAAAAGGTGGCTTTTACAAACATTAATAACAGAATTAAATAGAACTTATAAAATGTTATAAATTAAAAATGTTATAAAAGGTTATCACACCTATCGGGTCATTCCACTACTGCGGTCATAATAAGAAGCAATATAACCTAAAATTGGCAACATGGAATGTAAGGACTCTCCTAGACTCGTATGGCATCTCTGACAGGCCTCACCGGAGAACAGCTCTGATTGCTGCTGAGCTAAGGCGCTACAACATTGACATTGCTGCCCTGAGTGAGACCAGGCTCCTGGATAAAGGCTCTCTAACAGAGGAAGGGATGGGTTACACCTTATTCTGGAAAGGTTTCCCCACAGGTGGACAACATCTGCCGATCAAGAACCAAGTCTCACAGAAACACTGTTGGTATTAAAGAAAGGCTAATGATCCTCCGTATCCCCCTGGCAAAGAAGCGCTACGCAACACTTCTTAGTGCCTATGCACCAACTTTGCCATCTGAGAACGAGGCCAAGGAATGCTTTTATCAGACACTGAATGAAGCTCTTTGCCGGATCCGTAAGAGTGACAAGATCCTCTTGCTTGGGGACTTTAACGCTAGGGTGGGAGAGAACAACAGGATATGGGATGGAGTACGAGGTAGGCATGGTATTGGCAGGGTGAATGGAAATGGCATGAGGCTACTTACTCATTGTTCTGAGCATAACCTCACCATAACCAACACCATCTTCCAGCAGAAGGCCAAGTATAAGACTTTGTGGATGCACCCTCGCTCTAAACATTGGCATTAGATTGACTTCATCATTGTGAGGCGTAGTGACATCAAGGATTTTCACATCACCCCTGCCATGAGGGGCGAAGAATGCTGGACTGACCATCGGTGTCCCCCTCTGTGGTTGCAAAAGCCCAACAAAAAGAAGCTAAATTGCAACCACTTGGGAAGCAAAGAAGCCAGAAGTGAGTTCCAACGCCTCTTAGCTGAGAAGCTGAGGGAGCTGGAACCTTGTCTGGACCCAGAAAACACAGTGGACCAATAGTGGACCTATATCAGCTCGGCGCTTTACGATGCAGCAGCCACCAAGACTGGTTTGACAATAACTCACACCATCCATAACTTGCTTAAGGATATACACAAAGCACATGGGGCAACTTTAGATTACACTACATCCACCAGCACCAGGCAGCATTGGCAGGAAGCTTGAAGAAATGTGCAAAAAACAACACAGGCCATTAAGAATAAGTGGTGGACTGAAAAGGCACATGAAAGGCAAATTACATGCATCATTTTTATAATGCTGTCAAAACCATATACGGCCCAAGAAATCACTGTCACGTTTCTGAAGACAGCTGATGGTCTGAAGCTTCTGAAGGATCAGGATAGTATCCTGTTGAGGTGGGCTGAACACTTTGACACCCTGCTTAATCAGGACTCCCATCCATGACCTCAGTCTAACACCAACCTTCCAGGAGGTTCTGTCAGCTGTCCGTTCCCTTAAGAACAACAAGTCCCCTGGCGAAGATAATATCCCTGCTGAGCTACGGAAGGAGGGTACATGTGTAGGCACACCCTCTACCAGTACATTATGAAGGCCTGGACTGATGAGATCATCCCACAACAATGGAGAGATGCAAACATTGTTATCATTTATAAGAACAAGGGTGACCGTGCCATTTACGGCAATAGTAGGGGCATATAACTTCTTTCTGTTGATGGTAAGGTCTTGGCTAGTTGCATCAGAGACTCATCAGTAACATCACCGAGTCAATGGTGCCTAAATCGCAGTGTGGATTTCGGAGGAACAGGAGTATGGTCGACATGATCTTCACAGTCCGGCAGCTTCAGGAAAAGTGCCGGGAGCAACATCAGGACCTGTTTATGGCCTTTGCCGACCTCTCCAAAGCTTTTGACACTGTGCAAAGAGAGCTCTTATGGGATGTCCTCCTCAGGTTTGGCTGTCCCAATAAATTTGCTAACATCCTCCGCCAGTTCCACAATGGGATGAATGCTCGGGTGACCTTCAGTGGACAAAAGTCAGAGCCCTTCCTTGTACGCACAGGGGTGTGTGCTAGCACCAATGCTCTTTAGCATTATCCTCTTGGTGTGTTACCAAGACTCTCCACAATGAGATTGAGAGCAGCAGTGGTGCGGCAGAGGATTTAGACTAGATAGCAATCTCTTTAACATCAGGAGGCTCCACGCTCCACTAAACTCAGTAGAGAGCGAGTCCTGGAGCTGCAGTATGCAGACGAATGTGCTTTTGTGGCCCATATTCCAGAGGATCTCCAGTCCAGAGCTTACAGCAGGATGGGGATGACTGTCAACACCACCAAGACAAAAGTGGTTCGCCAATGGAGTACAACTGTCTGTAGTGCCATCCTTCAAACATCTGGGGAGTATTCTCGCAGAGGATCACGGCATCAATAGCGATATCCAGAGCCGGATTAAACTGGCCTTTGGGAGACTTTGGCACCGAGTATTTACATTTACATTTATGCATTTGGCAGACGCTTTTATCCAAAGCAACTTACAGTGCGTTTATTACAGGGACAATCCCCCCGGAGCAACCTGAAGTTAAGTGTCTTACTCAAGGACACAATGGTGGTGACTGTGGGGATCAAACCAGCGACCTTCTGATTACCAGTTATGTGCTTTAGCCCACTACGCCACCACCACTCCTATAGAGTATTTGAGAACAAGAATCCTCATCCCTCCACAAAGGTCATTGTATTTCAAGTGAGTGTGTGTGTGAGTGTGTGTGGCTTCAGGCTCGTGAAATGGAATCTGTGATCATTAACCCTCATCTGGGCTGGAAAGTGTGTGTATGTTTGTGCTGTTTTAGACTTTCACACACTCTTTTTGTCTGAGCCAAAAGAATCAATGACCCAGCAGTGGATTTTATGGCCCGTCACCATGACAACAGTTCCTGTGTCTTTCTACACATTTACTCCAGAATCCTCTGGCAGCCATGACACTAAATGTGTGTGTGTACTGCAGAAGTGACTAAACGTCTCTATGTGGTCAATCAGAGACGTAATCAATTACAAAAATGATTCATAAATAAAATATTTGAAATGTTAGGGTTATTCTATAGTACTTACAACTGGCTTTAAATAAAGAGAATGTGTGTATGTCCTCATTTAAATGTGTGTTGTTACCTCGGCATGTTTCTTCTGCTGCTCTCGACACATGTGATCACACATGACCAAATCATCCTCCAATCTCACACGAGAACATGGGAACTCCTGGACGGACACACACAGTAACAACAGGATTAATACAGCTGTCATCTACACTGTTTGCTAAAAGCATCATATAGTGTTCTTGAGTCAGTAGCATGTGATTCAGTGTAAATACATTTATTTCTCTTTATATCGGCTGTCTGTGTTTGTACCTTCTTAATCCTCTTGCAGGGACACTTCACCTTCACCTTCTGAACGCAATTCAGTTCACAATCACCTGAGTGACACAACAGCTTACAGCGATGCCCACAACTCACCTACACACACACACACACACACACACACACACACACACACACACACACAACATGCATGAGAGCAGTCTGTATGTGTGCTGCTCCCCATTAACATGTAAATAACGTCTTTATGAGTTCAGTGTAATTCAGTAAGTTTCATGACATGTGTCATGTCACAGACATGTCTGTGTTTGCTGAAGTAAACATTTGAATATTAAGAATCATTGAACCGTGTCATGAAGAGTTAGTCAAATAAAACGGTTCAATCCAGTTTTAACATGAAGACATGAGCACAATGCCATTTATGAAATGTTTCAATCTTACAGAAAAACACAACATTTCCTAAAACAGACACACTGAAGTATTTCAGGACCTGTTTGGGACATTGATTCTGACAGGAGCTCAGCAGCTGTTTGCCTTGATCATCAGCAGACGTGAACTTCCTGCAAACACATTCAGTTCAGTAAAGATCAGATGAAAGAATATTACATAGCAGAGTTTTACAGCGGAACGCTGCTGACAATGAAAATGAAGAAAACTCGAGCTGACGACCTGCAAAACACTCTGACGAACATCAAACACGTGCGTGTTACTCACAGGCACTCGATATAGAGGTTTGAGATCTTGCAGTGACAGCGCTGGCGGATCATCTGTGTGCAGGGGGGGCAGTTACCATGGTGACAGGGAAGGGCACAAGGATGGGTACAGCCTGCAGGACGGGGCTTTGAACAACCCTCCTCACACTGCACACACTCTTTACCAGCCTACACACACACACACACACCATCATGAGCACTGAAACAGACTGTCTAAAGTAAACATAACACACAGTTGCTGCATTTGTTCACACACACAGTAAAATGTTTATTTACCTTCTTTCTATCTGAATGTGGCGCAGCAGTCACACGGTGGCACTCCAGACTGCACGTGTGGTTACTGCACGATAAAGCTCGTCCACATGCACGTTTGCAGGAGAACGGCCCACGAGCATGACATGGAACCGGACTCACCTTTAACACACACACAAACACACACACACACACACTCTGCTGAAGCTCTACATGTCTGTATTTTTGACTCTAGTGATAAAAGAGCTGCTGATGACACCCGTGAACACTTCACTGATAGTCTAGAACATTGATTCCTGTCCCACACCAACAGTACACGTGTCCTCAATCTAACACACCTGACATGGACACGTCAGATCAGAGACACACAGATTGTGCTGGAATCAAGAGAGATTTCTCTAGAATCACAGTCTGACTGCTCTTATAATGTGTGTGTGTTTATGAGCCATTCACCTCCGACCCGACATTTCAGCACTAGAATAGTTTGACCTTCAGTTTTATCTGAAGAATGGGAGATTAAAGACCTCCGTTTATCAGCTGCAGAGAGAAACTAACCAGACACAGTGTGTGTGTGTGTGTGTTCACCTCATGTTCTCCCAAACAGCTTCTGTGGAAAGAAACAATACACATGTTGTTGTAATTTAAAGCAGAACACACACACACACAGAGCAACAAATGACATCATTCAGTTGGATTGACTTTAAACACGCACACAAAGACTCTTTACATTCACCTTTGAAAAGACTGTTTGCTTTGAGGCCTGGAGTGTTACTGACACTGAGCGGATTGTGTTAAACACACACTAATGTACGACCAGAGTGTGTTTGCCATCTGTCCTAACATACTGTAACACACATCAGCCAAAAACATGTTCCCAGTTTGTCTTTAAACATGCAACAGTGATACCTGCAGTGTGTTACTTACATTGGTATGGGTGCCAAGCAGGGTGGGCAAGGTAGAGCTGTGCACACAAATGCAGGAGTTACCGGTTGTTCCCACGGACCCGCCAACAGCGTCTGAGACACACACACACACACACACACACACACACAGTGGAGCAGGTGAGGTAGAGGTAACACCCTGTGTGCACTGGACATGAGCGTCAGAACCCCATTATAATCAATGATGCGGCCTACACTTGAAGCGTGTGTCCCGTTGCACTTTGTGCCGCACGCGCTGGAGCTACTACACAAACAGTTTAGGATGATGACACGTCCAGTGCAGAGCGCTTAAACCGCTGCGTCACGTCTACGTGTAGACAGGTTAGGGTTAATTTAGGGTTGTCCCAGTTTCAAAAATCAGCACAAATTTCCAACAGCGGTGATATTTCCTGCGTCTTCACACCAATTTCAATGCCACAGCAAAAGCTGAAATGCAATTAAACAAATTAAAGATGACTGCTCGCTATCTCATTTCAGTCCAAAAGCACCAAACTAACGATGTCAAAGCTCATGAATATTAATTCTGACATTACATCATACTCAACCTGTAATGTTACCGGACCTAATTAATATTCATGTGCCAACCCTTCACTGTAGCAGGATTTATAATTATGCCACGCTGTATAAAGATGCTACCAACAAAACAGAAATCACATCGTTGTTTTCCACATTTGACAGCCCAATGAAGGTGAAGAGGAAGAAGAGGCCATGAGGGGTGTTAATCGTACCCGGCCATTGGTTTTAACCAGCACATTGTCATGACATGGCGCTGGGCAGAAGTGGGCACAATCTGGTAACGGACGTTGGCAGGGCTGCTTACAGGGCGGACATGAGCCGAAATGACACCTGTGCTGCTCCAGAGATGAATGATGACAGGACGGAGGTTTCCTACAGACAGAGAGAAGTTTTGTGGTATTACTGAACAGAACCAGACTCTTATAATCCTGTTCAAGTGTTTGTGTGTACCTGCAGAGTTCTTTACAGCGCGGCGGTTTAGTGCTTCTTTCTCTTCCACAGGGAACAGAGATGGACGTGGAGCCGCACTCACAGCGAACTTCCACCATCTCCGGACACGGATAACAGCTCCCTGAAACACACACACACGCGAGTCTTGTGCCGTTCACCGCGATCACATGTTTGTGTAGTAACGACAGGTGTGACCACGGTCTCGGTTCACGGCTATGAGAAATCAGCTTTTACAGAAAAGAAAGTGTTGATGAATTCAAGCGTGCAGTTCTCTGAATGAAGATTTGACATTTAACAAACCAGCACACGAGATAACAGTCGTCTGCCAGATAACACTGTTGATCCAGACACACATTTGTACACAATCTGCATTCGGCACATTCGAGAGGGACTGAAAGGGAGCATGAATGATCCACGAATAATGAATCAAGGGGAGATAACCTCCCCATTACCTTTCCTTCCACACACACACATGAGAAAAGGTCACTGCAATATTAACAGATGAACTGGACTCTAACTGGGGTCACAGGAAACAGTTCTGACTGAGGTTTGCATTACTCCCACATGAGTGACAGACAGGAAACGCTCCCGTTTGCTCCGGGCACAGGAAACGCTCCCGCAGGTCAGCCGTTATGGCAGATTGTGCTGCAGATGGGGAGAGACATTTGGTTCTCGATCAACATCATGCAGGGCCTGTTGCTGGATGGGAGAACACGTGCGTTCATGTAGTCTGCAACACGTTTGACTGTCAGCACACTTCTGGTCAATGCTTACACAGGAAGAGACTCTGAGTGACATCACTGGGTTCATCTGCTTGTTACTGCAGTGCAACTCCATTATAACGGCAGACGCAGTCCAGAGGTTCATGTGTTGCTCACAGCAAACATCAGAACAGGGAAGACACGACTAAACTGGGACACATGGGACAAACGTTCTTTACAGTGTTTTGTCTGGGTGATCTAAACTTCGAGTATTTTATTACAGTAGCAACAACGTCTCTGGAAGTGACGATTTTATTCTAACACATGGGATGGAAACGTGGCTTCAGTCGCTTATTGTTTTTGTGATATTCAGATTTTTCGCATAAATTAACTTGACAGCTTGGATTGAAACCCAGATAACGAGTTTCTGCAAATCACTCTAACTTCAGTCAACCGGACTGTCAACGAATGGGTTACTTTTGTGTTCAACTAAATTAAAGTCAAAGGGGTTTGGAATTACATTTCTTTAGGGTGAAAAAAAAGAGCATTTGTATTTCCCACCTGTTTGAAACGTCTCATTTTGAAAATGGTGTGTCTGTGATGTCACGAGACAGTTGTATTACAAACATGTGTCATCATACCCTTGGCACCGCCCAGTGGCACAGAGACAGACAAGGCCGAGTGTGACCAACTATTCCTGAACATCAAAGGGGACCATCTGGACCATTTTAAAATTATTTGTGCATATAGATTGCACAGACGTCTTTGACCATTATCATGTCTATCGCAATGATTTTAAAAGACGTGGTGTCAGTTACAACTCAGAAAAGGAGACCCTGTTGGGCTTCATTCAGCTGCTCTGTGTCATGCTGATCTTCCGACCATCTGCGCTGTTGTTAAATGTTGGTGTAAAGATTCACTAGCAGGGCATCTTTGACCGCTTGGATGCGTTTCTGGCGGTCTGCGCCTCAGTGCACCTATGTGTGTGCGTCATGTTTTACCATGCTATGGACTGTGTATGAGCGAATATCAGTTCTTGTGAACCTGCCATAATACGATTCAGCGTTGCAAAGGAACGGCTATTGAAGAACGGGGCAGTTAAAACATTTGGACTTAACAGCAAAGCCACGAGTTAACGGTTTCATTCATGAATATTTCAAATGGCTGTTTGATAGTTATGCTGCTCGTGCTTGAGTGAACTGTAATATATTTGGATCCCATGCATTGGATATGCGTTGGGTGTAAACGCTGAAATTTAGATTTATAATGTTGTGGAGCTTGTTCTTTCTCTTACAATTGAGTTTCAAATATGTGTATTCAAGAGGTTATCCAATGTTAGCCAATCAGAACAGTGGGCGTTTGCACTGAAGTTTAAAGGAGACGCTGAAACCGAGTGTTCAGAGAGAGGGCCAGAAACAGGGTGAAAAATGATCATTTCAAGGCTCCAGACTAACTTTTCCACTGGTTGCACTGGTGCTACCAACTTTCTCAGTTGGTCGCACCAGCATATGATTTGGTCGCACCTTTTTTTTTTCTGCTATATGCCATGGGATTAATCAATGCATGCTAATGAACAGTGGTCTTAATCTGCATACCCTAGTTTTGCACTGATGTAAAAAGACTGACAGTGACACAAGACCTCATGTTAGCAAAATGTTTTAATCTTTTAACTATCAAATCAAAAACTATTATAAAAACATTTATGTTTTTAACGTTTGATATATAATTTTACTGTCTTCACAGCTGTTCAACCCCGGAGGAAATGTTTTCAGCCGTCTTTTTCATGAGATTGTCTGCTATCACTCCTATAAATTGGGCACAGGCCATGTCGTTGGCATAAGTGGGATTAACATTCAACCCGTTCTTTTTCATCAGTATAATTTCTGATTTGAATTTTGTGAACGGGAGTTCCTCTTTGCTATGTTATAAGCAGTGTTAAATTTTATAATCATTTCCTTTTCCTCTGTCGAGCGATTACTCTCATCTAACCGCTGAAAAGACGTAGGAAGGGGCTCGGTGTTTCGTGAGACACACCGGTCCCTACAGGTTTGATGTTTTTTGCTTTCATTGTGCAGTTTAATAGACTCAATCTTAAATTGCGTAGACCCTGTAACAAATTTAGAATGACCTGCAATGGATGGGCCACACTGTTTACAGTACAAACAATGCATGGCATTAGCCTCGTATGGCAACCACGGGTACTGTCTAAGTCATTGCTGCTGGAAGTTGTGCCTTTCTTTTTCCTTTGCTCACTCGGTTCCTCCCTGTCCGCACCTGTGCTCTCGTCATCAGTTGTGTCTGTGTGCTGGCTCGTTGGCTGGTCCTTTCCACCAGCATCCTTGACTTCCACACTTTGTTTTTTAAAGTATTCAGCAATTGACCTTTTCATTTTAATTCGTGAATTCGGAATTGGCGCGTTTCACTATCAGTGTGCAATGCGCGTGACGTGTACGTTGTTTATAAATAAACTGCACGTTTCTTGCGGAAGAACACTGTAGCCGGAGCTACTTCTCTCCGTTAATGTCTATGGCGAGTCACTCAGGCACTGGGCAGCATCGCAGCCAAGCCAAGCCCGGGATAAAATAGTCAGAATATAAACACTTATTATAGGCGTACCGTAGTGATTCAGGATAAGTCAAAAACACGATTTGGAAAACGGATTCATGATGTACTCGTTCATTTTGAACATAAGTTACGGACTGCAGCAGCTGCTGTTGATACAACGGGGTTCTGTTGCGCGAGCGTCCACTCGCACAAATGCGACCACATAAAATTTGAACTCGCACATTCTCAAAAAATGGTCGCATATGCGACCATTTTGGTCGCAGTCTGGAACCCTGCATTTATTACTTTACTGAACAAACTTTACGGCCATTATCAGTGGACCTCAGGGAAAAGTATAAACTGATACAAAATAGCATTTCAAGAGCCCTTTAACAGCAGGTGTATCACAGGCCTGAATATGTGTGTGTGCGTTTATGAATGAGTGTGTGTGTGTGTGCATATAATTGTTCACCTTGGTGACACACTGATGGACATTTGTGATTTCTGCAGCCCAACATTCGACCGCAGTTCAGGTCACATGGGGGGCAGTTACCAGGGCAACACTGCAAAAGACACACACAATCATGTTAGCAAGACACACACAATCAATGACAGAAAGATAATCAGATGTGTGTGTGTGTTTCAGATGGACATGAAGTGTGAATAAGTCCTCAGTTGAATGCGTGTGAGTGAGTGAGTGTGTGTGTGTGAGTGAGTGCGAGTGTGTGTGTTTGAGAGAGACAGTGTGCGTGTGTGTGTCTGAGTGAGTCAGTGAGTGAGTGTGTGTGTGTGTTTGTGTGAGAGAGTGTGTGTGTACCAACCTTTCTCTTGCACTGGTGTCGGTTGCAGGTTCGAGTCTTGTTGCATTTGGACTCACACAGATATTCTTTATGACAGGGCAAGAGTTTACTGTAGCGACCGCAGCGACACGTCTTCTCCACCTCCTGTACACACACACACAAAGGTTAATTCCCTCTAACCCGTGAGCTGTGCAGCTCTGTGTGTGTGTGTGTGTGTGTGTGTGTGTGTGTGTGTGTACCTGTCTGCAGGTCTCACAGGCTCCTCTATGGCAGCGCATCGAGCAGGTGTGTAAAGCACAATCCAGCTTCTTACCGCAGGTGTCGCCGCAGGTGGGCACATCAACCGTACACGGCAACACACTCTCTGAAACACACAAACACACTGAATGAACACAACAACACTAGCACACTGAACACCCATTAAACACACTGTGTGTGCGTGTGCTTACTAGACTTGCCGCAGGAACACGAGCGGTTTCCTGCACGAGGACATTCTCCACACACGCCAGCATGACACACACGCTCACACGTGTGATTCCCACAGGACAGCGGACGACCGCACACCTGCATACACAACACACAAGTTACACACACGACAGAACTGATGTTTCTGGCCATCTTAGAAACCCTTTGATCTAAAGACTTCAGGTGAAATGCTTTAACTTAGTTTTGCACACAAATATAAATGTCAAATATCTTAATAAAATAACAATTTAACTGTATAAATATATTAGAGTTGAAGCACCAATCCGAAACTACACAAACAACAGGAAATACAACATCTGATTCACAACATCATTCCCATACATGTGATTTCATAGTTTAGATGACTTATTCTTACATGGTGAAAACAGTCACATGATATAAACCTGTTTTTGACCAATGAATTTCCTTAACTTTCCAGGCCTGAGAAAAACCATTTCTAAAATCCTCTCATATTTCCATGACAGAGAATGGAACAGTAATGAGTGTAGATTTATAAACAGATGCACAAAGAGAGAGGTCAGAGGTCAGTGGTGAAGACACCTGATCACAGTGCCACTCTGGACTGGCACACGGCCGCTCTGCCCGCTGCGCTCCACACGCACACGCCTGCGCACTGACCCTAGGACACGCCGAGCACTGACCTGATGAAAGACACAGAGAGAAAGCTGTGTGTGTGTGTGTCTATTTGAATCTGTTGTGCTGCTGCAATAATCAATTGAAAACATCTGATAAAGAGTAAAAGTGTAAATGTGTGTGTTACCTGCATGACAGGTGTTTGTGCAGGTGTGTATTCTGCATGGAAGCGTCCGGCCGCAGGTCTGTGTGCAGCTCCACGCTTTAGCACTGCAGCGACGCGGGACACGAGACGATTTCCCACACAGACACGACACACTCACCATCTTTGGACAGGGAGGACATGGACCTGACACACACACACACACA
>NC_068306.1:5069105-5106605 GCF_025860055.1 Xyrauchen texanus | reverse complement strand
GTGTGTTAGCATACGAGAGTGAGTGTGTGTTAGCATACGAGAGTGAGTGTGTGTTAGCATACGAGTGTGTGTGTGTTAGCATACGAGAGTGAGTGTGTGTGTTTGCATACGAGAGTGAGTGTGTGTGTTTGCATACGAGAGTGTGTGTGTGTGTGTTTGCATACGAGAGTGTGTGTGTTTGCATACGAGTGTGTGTGTGTGTTTGCATACGAGAGTGTGCGTGTGTTTGCATACGAGAGTGTGCGTGTGTGTTAGCATACGAGAGTGTGCGTGTGTGTTTGCATACGAGAGTGTGCGTGTGTGTTTGCATACGAGTGTGTGTGTGTGTGTGTGTGTGTGTGTGTTTGCATACGTGTGTGTGTGTGTGTGTGTGTTTGCATACGAGTGTGTGTGTGTGTGTGTTTGCATACGTGTGTGTGTGTGTTTGCATACGTGTGTGTGTGTGTGTGTGTTTGCATACGTGTGTGTGTGTGTGTGCATACGTGTGTGTGTGTGTGTGTGTGTGTTTGCATACGTGTGTGTGTGCATACGTGTGTGTGTGTGTGTGCATACGCGTGTGTGTGTGTGTGTGTGTGTTTGCATACGAGTGTGTGTTTGCATACGAGTGTGTGTGTGTTTGCATACGAGTGTGTGTGTGTTTGCATACGAGTGTGTGTGTGTTTGCATACGAGTGTGTGTGTGTGTTTGCATACGAGTGTGTGTGTGTGTTTGCATACGAGTGTGTGTGTGTGTTTGCATACGAGTGTGTGTGTGTGTTTGCATACGAGTGTGTGTGTGTTTGCATACGAGTGTGTGTGTTTGCATACGAGTGTGTGTGTTTGCATACGAGTGTGTGTGTGTGTGTGTTTGCATACGAGTGTGAGTGTGTGTTTGCATACGAGTGAGTGTGTGTTTGCATACGAGTGTGTGTGTTTGCATACGAGTGTGTGTGTGTGTGTGTGTTTGCATACGAGAGTGAGTGTGTGTTTGCATACGAGAGTGAGTGTGTGTTAGCATACGAGAGTGAGTGTGTGTTTGCATACGAGAGTGAGTGTGTGTTTGCATACGAGAGTGAGTGTGTGTTTGCATACGAGAGTGAGTGTGTGTTTGCATACGAGAGTGAGTGTGTGTTTGCATACGAGAGTGAGTGTGTGTTAGCATACGAGAGTGAGTGTGTGTTAGCATACGAGAGTGAGTGTGTGTTAGCATACGAGAGTGAGTGTGTGTTTGCATACGAGAGTGTGTGTGTGTTTGCATACGAGAGTGAGTGAGTGTGTGTTAGCATACGAGAGTGAGTGAGTGTGTGTTAGCATACGAGAGTGAGTGAGTGTGTGTTAGCATACGAGTGTGTGTGTGTGTTAGCATACGAGAGTGAGTGAGTGTGTGTTAGCATACGAGTGTGTGTGTGTGTTAGCATACGAGAGTGTGTTAGCATACGAGAGTGTGTGTGTGTGTTAGCATACGAGAGTGTGCGTGTGTGTTTGCATACGAGTGTGCGTGTGTGTTAGCATACGAGTGTGTGTGTGTTTGCATACGAGAGTGAGTGTGTGTTAGCATACGAGAGTGAGTGTGTGTTAGCATACGAGAGTGAGTGTGTGTTTGCATACGAGAGTGAGTGTGTGTTAGCATACGAGAGTGAGTGTGTGTTAGCATACGAGTGTGTGTGTGTGTTAGCATACGAGTGTGTGTGTGTGTTAGCATACGAGTGTGTGTGTGTTAGCATACGAGAGTGAGTGTGTGTTAGCATACGAGAGTGAGTGTGTGTTAGCATACGAGTGTGTGTGTGTTAGCATACGAGAGTGAGTGTGTGTTAGCATACGAGTGTGTGTGTGTGTTAGCATACGAGTGTGTGTGTGTGTTAGCATACGAGAGTGTGTGTGTGTTAGCATACGAGAGTGAGTGTGTGTGTTAGCATACGAGAGTGAGTGTGTGTGTGTGTTAGCATACGAGAGTGAGTGTGTGTGTTAGCATACGAGTGTGTGTGTGTGTTAGCATACGAGAGTGAGTGTGTGTTAGCATACGAGAGTGAGTGTGTGTTAGCATACGAGTGTGTGTGTGTTACCATACGAGAGTGAGTGTGTGTTAGCATACGAGTGTGTGTGTGTTTGCATACGAGTGTGTGTGTGTGTTAGCATACGAGAGTGAGTGTGTGTTAGCATACGAGTGTGTGTGTGTGTTAGCATACGAGAGTGAGTGTTTGCATACGAGTGTGTGTGTTTGCATACGAGTGTGTGTGTGTGTGTTTGCATACGAGAGTGTGTGTGTGTTTGCATACGAGTGTGTGTGTGTTTGCATACGAGTGTGTGTGTGTGTTTGCATGCGTGTGTGCGTGTGTGTTTGCATACGAGAGTGTGCGTGTGTGTTAGCATACGAGAGTGTGCGTGTGTGTTTGCATACGAGAGTGTGCGTGTGTGTTTGCATACGAGAGTGTGCGTGTGTGTTTGCATACGAGAGTGTGCGTGTGTGTTTGCATACGAGTGTGTGTGTGTGTGTGTGTGTGTGTTTGCATACGTGTGTGTGTGTGTGTGTGTGTTTGCATACGAGTGTGTGTGTGTGTGTGTGTTTGCATACGTGTGTGTGTGTGTGTGTGTTTGCATACGTGTGTGTGTGTGTGTGCATATGTGTGTGTGTGTGTGTGCATATGTGTGTGTGTGTGTGTGTGTGTTTGCATACGAGTGTGTGTTTGCATACGAGTGTGTGTGTGTTTGCATACGAGTGTGTGTGTGTTTGCATACGAGTGTGTGTGTGTGTGTGTTTGCATACGAGTGTGTGTGTTTGCATACGAGTGTGTGTGTTTGCATACGAGTGTGTGTGTGTGTGTTTGCATACGAGTGTGTGTGTTTGCATACGAGTGTGTGTGTGTGTGTGTTTGCATACGAGTGTGTGTGTTTGCATACGAGTGTGTGTGTGTTTGCATACGAGTGTGTGTGTGTTTGCATACGAGTGTGTGTGTTTGCATACGAGTGTGTGTGTGTGTGTGTTTGCATACGAGAGTGAGTGTGTGTTTGCATACGAGTGTGTGTGTTTGCATACGAGTGTGTGTGTTTGCATACGAGTGTTTGTGTGTGTGTGTTTGCATACGAGTGTGTGTGTTTGCATACGAGTGTGTGTGTGTGTGTGTTTGCATACGAGAGTGAGTGTGTGTTAGCATACGAGAGTGAGTGTGTGTTAGCATACGAGAGTGAGTGTGTGTTTGCATACGAGAGTGAGTGTGTGTTTGCATACGAGTGTGTGTGTGTGTGTGTTTGCATACGAGTGTGTGTGTGTGTTTGCATACGAGTGTGTGTGTGTCTTACAGCTTGTGTTCTCTTGACCGAAGCGATGCAGATGAGGCATATGATTCCTCCAGACTGACAAACTTCATTTAAATAATGACGCGTCTGTTCCAGAAGACTGACATCACTGTCACCTGCACGCACACATGCACGCACACACACACACACACACATGATGATGTCATGTAAAGCTGCATGATGTGATGCAGCTCAGCTGTAAACGCTTTGGCAACACTAACATACAAATATGGTCATGCCAATTAGGGATGTCCCGTATCGGTCCGACGAGCCCGACCCAAATCCAATACTGTGTGTTAGTCATGTTCGTTACTGTCAAACTCAAAAAATGACATAGAAGAACCACTAAGAAAACATTAAAGTAGTTCATATGACTCGTGCATTTTATTCAAAGCCACCTGAAGACGTACGACCGCTCTGTGAATCACAAAACACAATTTAATAAGTAAATATAAAATGCACGCGCAGCTGCAATGCATTATTGAATGGCACTTCTCAGTTTACACACACACACGCGGATATTTTTAGACTTCACGCGTGCACAATATTTGAGAACTACAAATGAACAACATCTCAGATGTACACTCACCTAAAGGATTATTAGGAACACCATACTAATACTTTCGCCTTCAGAACTGCATTAATTCTACGTGGCATTGATTCAACAAGGTGCTGAAAGCATTCTTTAGAAATGTTGGCCCATATTGATAGGATAGCATCTTGCAGTTGATGGAGATTTGTGGGATGCACATCCAGGGCACGAAGCTCCCGTTCCAACACATCCCAAAGATGCTCTATTGGGTTGAGATCTGGTGACTGTGGGGGCCTGTGGGGGCCAACTCATTGTCATGTTCAAGAAACCAATTTGAAATGATTCGAGCTTTGTGACATGGTGCATTATCCTGCTGGAAGTAGCCATCAGAGGATGGGTACATGGTGGCCATAAAGGGATGGACATGGTCAGAAACAATGCTCAGGTAGGCCGTGGCATTTAAACGATGCCCAATTGGCACTAAGGGGCCTAAAGTGTGCCAAGAAAACATCCCCCACACCATTACACCACCACCACCAGCCTGCACAGTGGTAACAAGGCATGATGGATCCATGTTCTCATTCTGTTTACGCCAAATTCTGACTCTACCATCTGAATGTCTCAACAGAAATCGAGACTCATCAGACCAGGCAACATTTTTCCAGTCTTCAACTGTCCAATTTTGGTGAGCTCTTGCAAATTGTAGCCTCTTTTTCCTATTTGTAGTGGAGATGAGTGGTACCGGTGGGGTCTTCTGCTGTTGTAGCCCATCCGCCTCAAGGTTGTGCGTGTTGTGGCTTCACAAATGCTTTGCTGCATACCTCGGTTGTAACGAGTGGTTATTTCAGGCAAAGTTGCTCTTCTATCAGCTTGAATCAGTCGGCCCATTCTCCTCTGACCTCTAGCATCAACAAGGCATTTTCAGCCCACAGGACTGCCGCATACTGGATGTTTTTCCCTTTTCACACCATTCTTTGTAAACCCTAGAAATGGTTGTGCGTGAAAATCCCAGTAACTGAGCAGATTGTGAAATACTCAGACCGGCCCGTCTGGCACCAACAACCATGCCACGCTCAAAATTGCTTAAATCACCTTTCTTTCCCATTCTGACATTCAGTTTGAAGTTCAGGAGATTGTCTTGACCAGCACCACACCCCTAAATGCATTGAAGCAACTGCCATGTGATTGGTTGATTAGATAATTGCATTAATGAGAAATTGAACAGGTGTTCCTAATAATCCTTTAGGTGAGTGTAGATACTCAGCAGTTAGGTTCACGTATACAGATTTAGAACAGCACCGCAGCGGCATTTTACCTGACTTTAAATAAGAAGCGAATTAAACTGTGAATAAAAAGCGTGAGGGTTTAAAAGTTAAAGCTGTCACGGAGAGACTCACGGAGGCAGAGATCTGAACTCAGCAGCAGGATTTATTGAGCAGAGGATTGAAACAGTGATGGAAACATTGAGAGTAAATCCAGTTGAGCAGAGGCAAACAGTGAGTGATATCCACACGAGATAACTCAACAATGTCTCAGAGATGCTATCGATGAGAACAGGCAAAGAGTGAGTGAGTGTGTGTGTGTGTGTGTGTGTGTGTGTGTGTGTGTGTGTGTGTAATGATATGCTGGTGTAATCAGAACTCGGGGAGTGTGACGCAGTGACGAAACCTGCACGATTGAGATATATTATTATTATTATATATTACTATTATTATTATCGTTTGTTTCAAAACGATAATAGTTAAGTTGAATGGGTTCCAAAAAGTGATCTGATATCTAACAACTAAATGAACAAATAAAGAGATCTGAATCTTTTAAAGTCCAGATACAAGTTAAAAACAACTTTTTGCCAAGATTTCTACAGATGATTATTCTGGATTTTTAATTAAAAAAGATGTTTTTGTTAATTTTGCTGCACATTATCCAGTATATGAATTAATAATGAAGTGTTTCTTAATAATCAATACACTTATATTGCAATAATGTGTAGTTACAGGTTTGTGTTTCTTTACATATTAAAGTGTTCTCCCAATTATTAACACAATAATTTAAAGATGTTATAAACTGATTATGGAAAACACAACAACACTGGTATCGGATCGGGATCGCATCGGCCAATACAGAGATTTCCGATATCGGAATCGGATCGGAAGTGGGAAAAGTGGTATCGGGACATCCCTAAATCCAATATAGCACCTTAAAACTGGAAATACTGCCTCTCTCGTCTAATCATCTGAATGTTCATGAATCTGTTTGTAATGTGACATCAGAGGAGAGAGTGTGACATCATCATCAGAGCTGCACCTGTGTGTGAGGTGTACGGACAGAGAGCTGACTGAAGAATCTGCCCACGTTTCCCTCCACCTTCTTCATCTTCATCTTCATCATCAGAGGAAGAGCTTAACGCCTCTGTGGCCAGTCGCTGAGCGGCAGCCTGATCAGACCTTCTGATGTCATCAAACCTCGACTGAGACACTGAAGAGAGAGACAGAGAACCAATGGCTGCTGTGATCAACATATTCAAGAGCGTCGGTGTACATCTGTAACAGCACTCTTCTGTGCAGTGATGTCTCGCGGATGTTGAGGATATTCACTTCTGATCAGATGTGACTTAATCTAGTCACTCGTTACCTTTCACCTCTGATGCTCCTCTGACCTCTGACCTCACAGCTCCAGGAGGACGCACCACTGAGGGCTCACCAGTGAACTGACCTCTGCCCCGACCGCGACCTCGACCCTGCTGCCTCCAGACTGAATCCATGACGATGAGACGCTGAGTTACAAAAACAACAAACTTAACAACAAATACAATCACAACAACATAAACATAAATAACCAGACATACAATAGAACACAAAACACAGATAACCACAAACAAATAGAAAATCACTCATAATAGACACAAAACACACACAGCAGAGACACAATATAAAACATAAATAACATGTTAATTACAACACGATGTAAACAAATTACGGCATATATAACACACAACATAAACACAAATGACAACAGTCAAATCTAAGATGATCTGTGAATTCAATTAAACACCTGCGATTGTCTGGATCATGTATGAATATTTTCTGCGGGTGTTTTGATAAATCACTTTATAATGACGTGAAAATACGCTGGAATAGGTCGAAATGATTATTTATTAACATAAATGAAAACTCTTACCGACACGCATCACATTCACCGCCAGCTCTGAATCCAGCGCGCATGCGCATGACTGCAGCGCTGCGGAGCATGGTGGGAAAAGAAGTCATTACTGGTTGTGTGTGAAGCAAAAACGCACAGTATAAACTACAACTCCCAACCGCATTTAAAAAACTGACGTGTCACTCAGACGTGCCCTTCAAGTAGAGTCGGAAATGTCGTAATTACGTGTTCCGAGCACACAATGACCCGCTAATCTATACGATAGAGTAATTATATATAGGCCTAGGTCAGTGGAACAACCCCGCTGATCTATAAGATAGTCAAGTCATTTTTATTTGTACACAACGCACATTGTTTCAAAGCAGCTTTATAGAAGACCACGCATTAACAGAAGATATAACTAATAACTGTAATATCTATAAAGTCTATGAGTCATCATTGTGTAGTTTGATTAAATATGATTGTGAATTGTGTATAAGTAATTAAATAATAATTGTATTAATAAACCCAGTGAGCATAAGGCAACTGAAGGAATACAAAACTCCATAAGATGTTGATTAATGGACAAAAATAATCTTGGGAGAAACCAGACTCACTGTGGAGGCCAGTTCTCCTCTGACTAGCCCCACCCTAACCCTAAACCAGACTCACTGTGGGGGCCAGTTCCCCTCAGACTAACCCCACCCTAACCCTAAACCAGACTCACTGTGGGGGCCAGTTCCCCTCTGACTAACCCCACCCAAACCCTAAACCAGACTCACTGTGGGGGCCAGTTCCCCTCTGACTAACCCCACCCTAACCCTAAACCAGACTCACTGTGGGGGCCAGTTCCCCTCTGACTAACCCCACCCTAACCCTAAACCAGACTCACTGTGGGGGCCAGATTTTTTTGCAAAAAATCTTTGTAAATTTGCACTTTCATTTGGGCATTGTTTCCAATCATTGTTTTCATTTTGACAGGCAGGAATTTAGCCAATAGTTGCTGCAAGACTCCTATAATCGACCAATTGGTATGCAAGAAGGCGGGACTCACAAAGAGGGGTTAAAGCAATGCAAATATGTGCGCACACACAATGAAGTATTAGACCAGATGCAAATCATAATGCAACTAAAGTCAAATCCCGGACATTTTCGCAAATTTATAAATCCCAGCCAGATGCTTTTTTAAGGCCAGAAAAACAGGACATGTCCAGGAAAAAGCGGAAGTATGGTCACCCTTTTAATGGCTAATGTCTTTGAAGTTCATCCTGGATTAACTTCAGAAGTTCACACAGATGCAATTGTCCTTGTTAATTTGCTGATGAAGCTTTTGTTGGCAATAAATTGATAGTCTATGTGTTCCATTATAATAGTGTAGATAAAGATAATAGATAAAGGTTATGCAGGCAGAGAACAATGAGGGGCATCACGAGATATAAATCATGATCAATGTTTCTGGTTCCAGCAGACTAAACTAAAGCAGCCTAATTGTGGGTTGGAGGATTAATTAGGTGTATGTCTTGCTAAATAGATGAGTCTTTAGTCTAGACTTAAACTGAGGGAGTGTGTCTGCATCCTGAACAGTGTTAGGGAGATGTAAAGCAGTTCAATGGAAAGGAGGTGAGAACCAGCTTGACGATATAAATAGTAGTTTTAATGATAAACTTAAACAAAAGACACACACATGATGGACATGTCCATAAAGGATCTCTCTCTCACGCACCACCGTCCGCAATCGGCCTTTATCACTCTCGGAGGCTCAATTAGCCTGATAAGGGACCGGGTGTGTAGAATCATGACCCGGCCCTGGCCTCCGCCCTGCCACATTCCTCCCTCATTCTCTCAGGCTGGGGAGCCCCCGGCATGACATACACCCCCCCCCCCTTTCCCTGGGAAGGGGTGTGCCTTTCGCCCCGTCTGCCTGCAGGTCATCCCCGTCTACCTGGATGAGGGAAGGGACAAGTGGAGGGAAACAGAAATAATAAAAATGGGGGGGTACTTCCTGTAACAGTGTAGTACCCCCCAAAAAACACTGTAAAATGTAAACGAGTGGGAAAAGGCCAACGCGGATCGGCAGTGAGAGAGAGAGGAGAGAGAGATGAAAATTAACACTTACTCGCCAGTTCTCAGATACACTGTAGCTTGTTCCTCGGCCACTCCTCCACCCTCTAACGGACGACAGCCGCGCCTCTCTGGGCGGAGAGAGATAGTCCTCCAGCCCCTGGAGGACGGAACGGCCCGCCGCGTTCTCGGGGAACAGAAGGTGTCTCCCCTGCCCCTGGCAGTGGTTCTCCCGCTCCAGGCGGTCGACAGCGAGCCCCTACCTGCTCATGGTTGGCGGTCTCAGACCCTGCCGCGTTTCAGCGGCCAGTAGAGGACTCCTCCGCCCTGGCAGCGGCCCTGACCGCTCCAGGCAGTCGGTTAGGAGCCCCTTCTCCCCTCGCAGTTGGCGGCCGTTCCTCCGCTTCCAGGCGGCGTGGCTCCTCGTCCCCCGGTAGATGGCCGTGGCTGCTCAGTTGGGGTGGACGGTAGTGGCGAGAACTCTACGATGGCGTATCCTTCCTCCTTCCCAGATTTCGGCATCAGTTGAAAGCAGTTCAATTGAAAGGAGGAGGCGAAAACCAGCTTGACGATATAAATAATAGTTTTAATGATAAACTTAAACAAAAGACAAACACACACACATGACTGACATGTCTGTAAACGATCTCTCTATCCCGCACCAATGTCTGCAATCGGCCTTTATCCCTCTCGGAGTCTAAATTAGCCTGATAAGGGACCGGGTGTGTAGAATCATGACCCGGCCCTGCCCTCTGCCCTTCCACATGAGACTATTCCATAGTTAGGAATATTGCCAAATAGGAAAAGGATCTACCACCTTTTGTGGATTTTGATATTCTAGGAACTATTAACAGGCCAGAATTTTGCAATCATAATGAACGTGTTGGAATATAGCATGGTAGAAGGTCACTTAAGTACTGTGGAGCTAGACCATTCAAAGCTTTGTATGTAGTTAACAAAATTTTTTAATTAATACAAAATTGAACAGGTAGCCAATGTAACGATGATATAATGGGGCTAATATGATCATATTTCTTGGTTTTCGTTAGCACTGTGGCTGCAGCATTTTGAACCAATTGAAGTTTATTTATTGATTTTGCTGGACATCCTCCCAGTAATACATTACAATAATCTAGTCTTGAGGTCATGAACGCATTAATTAGTTTTTCGGCATCAGCAACAGAGAGCATGTGCCGCAATTTATCAATATTTCTGAGGTGGAAGAATGCTGTTCTACAAACATTGGTGATTTGATTTTCAAAGGACAGATTGGTATCAAATATAACACCTAAGTTATTCACTGTTGAAGATGATGTAACAGTACATCCATCTAGAGTCAAATTATATTGTAGTGGCTTATTTCTAGATTTTTTTGGTCCAATAATTAGAACCTCTGTTTTGTCAGAATTGAGTAGAAGGAAATTTCTGGCCATCCAATCTTTTATTTCATTGACACATGCTTCTAATTTCGAGAATTGTGAAATCTCATCAGGTTTTGAAGAAATATAAAGTTGTGTATCATCGGCAGGGCAGTGGAAACTTATTTCCCGATTCCTGATAATATCTCCCAGGGGAAGCATATACATGGAGAACAGCAGAGGCCATAAAACTGATCCCTGTGGCACTCCATACTTTACTTTTATTTGGTTTGACAATTCCTCATTTACATAGACAAAGTGGTAGTGGTCTGATAAATGTGACCTAAGCCATGCTTATGCAACTCCTCAAATGCCAACCTAATTCTCCAGCATATTCAAGAGAATGTCGTGATCTATCGTGTCGAATGCAGCACTAAGATCTAAAAGCACTAGAAGAGAAATGCAGCTGCGATCAGATGATAAGAGAAAATCATTTGTAACTCTGATAAGTGCAGTCTCTGTACTGTGATGAGGCCTAAATCCTGATTGAAATTCTTCATATATACTATTTCTCTGTAGAAATGAAAATATTTGGGAGGATACTACCTTTTCTAGAATTTTTGACATAAACAGGAGATTTGAAATCCGTCTATAATTAGCCAGTTCTCCAGGATCAAGTTATGGCTTCTTAATAAGCGTTTTGATGACTGCCATTTTAAAGTTTCTTGGGACATTTCCTAAGCATAACGAGGAGTTAATGATATTAAGAAGCGGTTCTGAAATTACAGGAGATACCTCTTTTAAGAGCTTAGTTGGTATAGGATCTAACAAACATGTTGTGACTTTTGATTTTTCGATAAGTTTTGTTAGCTCTTCATGACCTATGACAGAGAAGGATTGAAGTTGCACGTGAGGAAAATTATGAGACACTGTTTTCTGAGGTGCTATGACAGATGATTGCATAATTCCTATTTTATTTCTGATTATTTCAATTTTATCTGTAAAGAAATTTATTAAGTCGTTACTCTTGAGCTGCGATGTAATACCTGGTTCTGTTGAGGCTTTATTCCTAACCAATTTAGCCACAGTACTGAATAAACACCTAGGATTGTTGTGGCTATTTTCGATGAGTTTACTAAAATATGCTGACCTGGCAGCTTTTAGTGCCTGTCTACAGACACTATCCTTCCATGCACCACAAAATACTTCTAATTTTGTATTTTTCCACATACGCTCCATTTTCTGAGCTGCTCTCTTGAGAGCATGAGTGTGATCATTGTACCACTGTGCAGGGCTTATTTCTTTAATTTTCTTTATTCGAAGTGGGGCGACAATATCAAGAGTAGTAGAGAAGACTGTATTTATATTATTTGTTAAGTTCTTCTAGTCTTTGGGGTTTATTGAGTGTATGAGATAGATCTGGAAGATTATTAGTGAAGCTATCTTTAGTGGTCGAAAAACTTCACTGTAGGCTCATGTTTATAACAATAACCTGGAGGAGTAGATTCATTTAAACTAATATATTCATCCGGTTTAATCCAGGTTTCAGTCAAACAGAGCACATCCAAACTGTGATCCGTAATAATTTAATTAACAATTAGTGCTTCGGTAGAAAGAGATACCGTACCTTTATACGATGTTTATCTTTAATTTGTTTGTTTTGTTCAAGTTTGACCTTAATCAAATTTTTTATAAATGCTTTAGTGAGGGTTTTGTGTTTGGTAGTTTGGGGAACAGACACAGTCTCTATATGATATCTATGTGATATTGTCTCTATGTGTTGAAGTTTATGTGACCTGTGTGACTTCTCAAGGCAGCTAGCAAATGTTCGGATTAGCCAGTTTGTCTGCTTCCTGACCTGGGCCCCAGTTAGTCAAATACTATCATTATTAAGACTATGTGACAAATGACTAGAGAGGAGAGCGGCACCTTCCCTGGAGGGATGGAGTCCATCTCTCTTTAGCAGGTCAGGTGTACCCCAAAAACTCTTCCAATTGTCTATAAATCCTATTCAATTCTCTGGACACCACTCAGACATCCAGCCATTCAGTGACACTAATCTACTATAAACCTGGTCACTACGACGAGCAGGGAGGGGGCCAAAGCATATTACAGTGTCTGACATGTGCATTGCTGGAAGAAATAACATGAGCGGATAGCATGACTTACTATAGAATATAGAATAATTACATATATGGATCGCCAGAATGACCCCGCTAATCTTTTATATAGAATAATTAGATATATGGATCAGCGGAATGACCCGCAATGTCGAGTGGGAAACTCCGAATTCTAGATGATAAATGAGTTTCCAAGTCGGAAAATTGGAAGAGGCTTGTCAAGATGAAAAATGATAAGAAGTAATGATTTTGCAAAAATATTTCAACTTCTGTAACTTATTAAAATAATATGAATTTCTTTATATTTCTTTAATATTATATGTATATATATATATATATATATATATATATATATATATATATATATATATATAATTTTTAAATATTTTGTTTTACAAATTACAAACAGACCTGAGGAAAAAAACATTCTTGTTCAAAACTAGGCACAGAATTAAACAGTACTTTAGTACATAACGAAGTCATTGCAATGGCCAGGATGTTTCAAAATCCTACCAATTCTACTTGTACTCAGCTCAGAGCAAGGAGACTCCTCAAATGAATACAGTTCCTCAGGTGAGTTAGTTTGCTTTGTCCAGGGAGAGAGTTTCCCCTCTCCCCCAGATACCACCGACTCAAAGAAAGGAGAGGTCGGAAGGGAGACAGGAGTGTCAGAAAATTATTGGTCTTGAGACAGGGGAGAAACAGGCATTGCATATGGCCACAGTCTATCATAATGAACTACCTGTTCTCTTTCATTAGTGTCCAAAGGATCTATAATCCGATATGTCAGTCCTAGTTATCCACACAAATCCATCACTTACACAATCTTATAAGGTCCCTTCCAATGGGGTGCCAGCTTCATGCAGATGTCCACTGGGTTGTTGAGCCTCACCATAGCACCTACTACATAGGACTGATGTATCATGGTACAGTTTCTGCCTCTCCTGTGCATTCGTGCACTACTTAAGGCAGAGTTCAGTTTTGTCACCAATGAAGAAACAAAATCAGTATGGGACCCAGATATTTGTGATTCAAACACATGGGTAGGTATCAGCACATCAACGGGAACCCATGATTCCTGCCCATGGATCAGGAAGTATGGTGTGAAATGACTGCTGGAAAACAATCCCATTCCCTACCATAGGTAAGTAGTGTCTTAGCCAGTTGGTCAATCAATTAATGTCTGAGTAAAATGCTCTACAATTCCATCTGATTTAGGATGGTAGGGCATGGTCCGTGACTTTTTAATTCCAAGCATTTGGCAAAGGTTCTGAATGACCTCTACTTCAATCTGATGCCCCTGGTCAGAGTGAATTGTCTCAGGAATGTCATGAATCAAAATATAATCCTCAAAAAGGCAATGTGCAACAGTCTGTGCAGATTGATTAGGCAGAGCATACAAATTGACAGATTTGGTTAAATAGACCTCTACTACCAATACACATGGTTAAATGTGTTTCCAATACCTCTTTAACACCAGGCTCAGTCGCACTCAGGCCTTGTGGTTAAGGGCAGCTCTAAGATGTCCATTGCTAACCTCTCAAATGGGCGTGTTGTCTGTGACCCACCCATAGAAGCACGGTGTGTTTGCACCTTACCACAATGAGTCTGACACGCTCTGACATGTCTTCGATCATAGAAGGCCAGTAGTAGATTTGGCTCGCCTTCTTCCACATACATTCAGAGAAGACTGTACCACCATGGTGCTGCAACAAAATGTCTTGCATGAGAGCAGAGGGAACAACACACTAAATAATTGGGTCACCAGAGAGGTAGGAGACAACAGAACGGCACAGCAGTCCATTAAGAATTGAGAGACAATTAAATTCAGTCCAGAGTTTCCTTAAACATTGAGATGCTCCTCTCACATGTCTCCTTGAGGGCCTCCATTCTAACTCTACCCATATTAAGAGTTTTTATATTGAGGCCCTGAGGTTAGATGCATTATATGACAAAGCACACAGGGAAAGCAAGCCTTCTGAATTGACATTTGAGTCTGTGAGAGTCACTCCCTCTATGGGTCAATAGACCCAGGGAGCATTGAATGTCAGTATGCATTTCTGTAGAGCTCAAAACATTATTTCCAATATCTCTTTAACACCAGGCTCAGTCGCACTCAGGCCGGGTGACTCAGGATATCAAGAAAGCGCATCCGCGTTTTTGTGGCAATGTCCATCTTTATGCACAATGATCTAATGAAGTGTATCCAGCTCCAGAATACATCTCTCCCTCCTGCCAGCTGGATCATCATCAATGGACATACACCGAAGCTGCAAAATAGGACAATGATCTGTGATGATAGTGAAGGAATCAAGTCCAATGTAATGCATAAATTCTCTGACTGCCCACACAATGGCCCACATCTCACCATCAAATGTGGACCAATGCCACTGTGGGCTTCAATGCCCAGCTGGCATATGCCACCACATGTTCGAGTCCCCCTTTGTCCATCACATGTTCGATTCCCCCTTTGTCCTGGGCCAGCACAGAACCAACGGCCCATTTAGAGGCATCAGTGTAAATTTTGAAAGGCACGTTGAAATTAGGCAATGTCATAAAAGGAGCAGATGACAGCACTCCTTTCAAATGGCTGAATGATGCTTCACATTTGCTCGTCCATTCAATAGGCAAATCTCCCGTTTATGTCAAAAATACTAGAAAAGGTAGTATCCTCCCAAATATGTTCATTTCTACAAAGAAATAGTATATACGAAGAATTTCAGTCAGGATTTAGGCCTCATCACAGTACAGAGACTGCACTTATCAGAGTTACAAATGACTTGCTCTTATCATCTGATTGCGGCTGCATTTCTCTTCTAGTGCTTTTAGATCTTAGTGCTGCATTCGACACGATAGATCACGACTTTCTCTTGAATAGGCTGGAGAATTATGTTGGCATTTGTGGAGTTGCATTAGCATGGTGTAGGTCATATTTATCAGACTGCTACCACTTTGTCTATGTAAATGAGGAATTGTCAAACCAAACAAAAGTAAAATATGGAGTGCCACAGGGATCAGTTTTAGGGCCTCTGCTTTTCTCCATGTATATGCTTCCCCTGGGAGATATTATCAGGAATCGTGGAATAAGTTTCCACTGCTTACCCAACTTTATATTTCTTCAAAACCTGATGAGATTTCACAATTCTCCAAATTAGCTGTGTATCAATGAAATAAAAGATTGGATGGCCAGAAATTTCCTTCTACTCAATTCTGACCTAACAGAGGTACTAATTATTGGACCACAAATCTCTAAAAATAAGCCACTACAATATAATTTGTCTCTCGCTGGATGTACTGTTAACAGCGAAGAACTTAGGTGTTGTAACCCACACTCGCACACACAAGATGAGACAGTCACAATGTATATCAAAACTGCTTTTATTTTTATAAGAGCAGGCGAAGGTACAATAAGGAAAATCCAGAGGGAGAATGGTCGAGGAAAGCGTAGGGTCGAGAGCCGGGTAATCAGGATGAAACAGAAGGGCAAATCTACAAATAGAGTGGTCAAGGGAAGCGAGGGGTCAAGCCGGGTAATCAAATATATAGCAGGGTAATCTAGCAAGTAGAAAGGATAAACTAGGGGATCACTAGTCAGCTGGCAAAGTGCAGGGGTAAACTATACGATAACCAACAAATGAGAAATGAATGTGTAGTGGTAGATATAGTGGAAAACAGCAGTGGTGCAGGTGAAACGAATGACAGGTGATTGGGACTGTGGCAGGTGTAACTAATGTGTGGGGATTGGAAGTGCGTGAGTGCAGGTGGTCATAATGTTCAGGCTGATTGAGGCGAGTCGCGGAAGTGTCTAATACTCTGGCGATAGGGAGCGGGCATGAGTGCCCGAGGGGAGAATCGCGAGCGAGCATGAATGCTCGGGAAACTGAACTAGTGTGGGAACACGAGGGAATGGGTTGAGCCGAAGAGGTGGGATTCGTTACAGTACTCCCCCTCTGCTACTGGGCGGCTCCTGACGGCCGCTCGGTTACGAGGGCGCGACCTCTAGGAAGTGGTGCGGGGCGATCGGGATGCTGGCGGTGGTAGTCCAGTTTGAGAGCTGGATCCAAGACTTCCCTAGATCGCACCCATGATTGTTCCTCAGGTCCGTAGCCCTCCCAATCGACCAGGTACTGCAACTCGCCTCCTCGACGTCGGGAGTCAAGTAGAGCCCGGACTGTATAGGCGGGCTGGCCACCGACATCGAGTGGTGGAGGGGTGTCTGGGCTGCCGTGGGTGGAAACATAGGGCTGTAGTGCACTGGTTTGAGAAGGGACACATGAAACACAGGACAAATTTTGTAGCGGGGTGGTAAAAGTAACTTATAGGTGACGGGGTTAATACGTGACATAATTTTAAAGGGCCCAATGTATTTCGGACTTAGCTTCTTGGACGGCAGCCGGAGTCGGACGTCACGGGTGGAGAGCCAAACCCTTTGGCCCGGATGGAACAGGGGGGCAGGACGGCGTCGGCGGTCTGCCTTAGCTT
The DNA here is from genome assembly GCF_025860055.1 of Xyrauchen texanus. Classification (NCBI taxonomy): domain Eukaryota; kingdom Metazoa; phylum Chordata; class Actinopteri; order Cypriniformes; family Catostomidae; genus Xyrauchen; species Xyrauchen texanus. Next base: position 5,089,642 of record NC_068306.1, on the reverse strand, counting down.
TCTGGGTTTGGACCGAGCGTTGTATCGCGGTCATGGGTGGCCCTCCAGACCTGGGCGCTTCTCTGGGCCCAGGCATCCACCGCTGGAACGTCACTGGGGTTAGCCTCCCACGGAAATAGAGGTGGTTGGTAGCCGAGGACGCACTGGAAGGGGGTGAGGTGTGTAGAGGAGCTGACCAGACTGTTCTGGGCATACTCGGCCAAAGGGAGGTAGGTGTGCCAGCTGCCTTGGTTTTGGGCGCAATAGGACCTTAGGTACCTGCCTACCTCTTGGTTGAGGCGCTTGGTTTGGCCATTGGTTTGAGGGTGGTATCCCGAGGAGAAGTTGAGCTGGATGCCCAGCCTGTCGCTGAAAGCTCGCCAGAAGCGGGATGTGAACTGGGTGCCCCGATCAGAGGTGATCTCCTCGGGAATGCCAACGTTCCGGAAGACGTGGGTTATCACCAGGTCAGCCAGCTGTGTAGCGTTGGGCAACCCGGGCAGAGGGATAAGACGGCACATCTTCGAAAAACGGTCAATGACCACCAGGATCTCGGTCCGGCCGTCGGAGGGGGGCAAATCTGTGATGAAGTCCATGGCTATGTGAGACCACGGACGGTCAGGTACGGGCAATGGCTGGAGGAGACCTGCAGGAAGGTGGCGGGCGTTTTAGACTGGGCACAAACTGGACAAGAGAGGACAAAGTCAGAAATGTCGATCAACGAGTGAGGGCCACCAATATCTCTTAGCAAGCAGTTGGGTGGATCGGGTAATCCCCGGGTGGCCAGAACAAAGTGAGGTGTGTACCCACTGCATGAGCTGGGGGCGGATAGCAGTGGGGACATATACTCTGTTGAGGGGGGTCTGAGGAGGTGCGGGTTCGTCACCCTGGGCCTGTAGGATGGCCTCCGTCAGCTCCCACTGGACGGGTGCTACGACGGACGACATGGGGAGGATGTTTTCTGACCCGGGAGTCTCGGAACCACGGTCGAACAGGCGAGACAGGGCGTCCGCCTTGAGGTTCTGGGAGCCCGGACGAAAGGTTACGGTGAAGTTGAACCGGGTGAAGAACATTGCCCACCTGGCCTGCCGAGGGTTTAACCTCTTGGCTGCGCGGAGGTACTCAAGGTTCTTATGATCAGTGAAGACGACAAAGGGGAACCTTGAGCCCTCCAGCCAATGGCGCCACTCCTCCAGGGCCAGCTTGATGGCCAGCAGTTCTCGATTTCCGACGTCGTAGTTTTCCTCGGGGAGACAGCTTGTGGGAATAAAACGCACATGGTTTTAACTTGGCAGGAGTTCCGTGGGGTTGGGAGAGTACAGGCCCCACCCCTACCTCAGAGGCGTCTACCTCTACCACGAACGGGAGAGTGGGGTCGGGCTGCTGAAGGAGGTCGTGAAGGCCTCTTTAAGGGCCTGGAAGGCTTGCTGGGCAGGTGTGTTCCAGGTGAGGAACTTCGGGTTGCCCCGTGTGAGGGACGTGAGGGGTGCGGCGATTTTGCCGAAGTCCCTGATAAAACGCCGGTAGTAGTTGGCGAAACCCAAGAACCGCTGTAGTTCCTTGAGCGTGCTCGGTACGGGCCAAGACAGAACCGCAGCCACCTTGTCGGTCTCCATCTCCATGGTTCCTGCTGATAGGACATAGCCCAAGAATGAGACGGAGGGGCGGTGGAAGGCACATTTTTCGGCCTTAACAAAGAGATCATGCTCACGTAGTCTCTGCAACACCCTCGAGACGTGGACGGTGTGCTCGGAGAGCGTGGCGGAGTAGATCAGCAGGTCGTCGATGTAGACGAGAAGAAAGCGGTCTAGCATGTCTCGGAAGACGCCGTTCATGAACGACTGGAACACTGAGGGGGCGTTAGCGAGGCCATACGGCATCACCAAATATTCATAGTGCCCCTAGTGGTGATGAACGCCGTCTTCCACTCGTCCCTCTTGCGGATGCGCACGAGGTTGTACGCACTCCTGAGGTCGAAGTTTTGTGAAGACTTTCGCCTTACTGACCTGCTCGAGGGACGGTTGGATGAGAGGTAGGGGGTAGGCGAATTTCACAGTGGCCTTGTTTAGGGCCCGGTAATCGATGCAGGGGCGGAGTCCGCCATCTTTTTGCCCACGAAGAAGAAACCGGACGCCACCGGGGATGTGGACGGCCGGATGATGCCCAGCTTGAGTGCTTCATCGATATAATCCTCCATGGCCTTGGTTTCGGGCAATGTTAGAGGGTAGGCTCGGCTCTTGGGGAGTGGAGTCCCCGGGAGGAGTTCAATGGCACAGTCACTACTACGGTGGGGGAAGGCGTACCTGGGTCTCGCGAACACGTCTGCAAACGCAGAATAGTCAGGTGGGATTGTAACAGACGACTCCACTTCGGGCTCTCTTCGGAGGTGGAGGACACAGGAAGGGAAATACAGTGGGATAGGCAGTGGTTTGTCCAGCGCAACAGCTCCCCCGTGCGCCAGGAAATATGGGGGTCATGGAGCGCTAACCAGGGGTGGCCTAAAACCACAGGGTCCCTAGGGGAGTGTATAATAAAAAACTGGATTACCTCCGTGTGGAAAAGGCCCACTTGGAGGGACAATGGCATGGTCCGGAGGGTGATGAGACCTGTTCCGAGGGGTGCCCCATCCAGAGAATTGATTCTGAGGGGTGGTACGACCGGACAGAGGGGGGATGGACAGCTTCTGGACCAAGCCATCGTCTAAAAAATTCCCTGCTGCCCCGGAATCCACTAGTGCTGGGGTAGGGAAAGAGACATTGTTAAAAATCAACGTTACTGGGAGGCAGACTTGTTTTTGGGTAATGTTGAGAAAAACAGACGTTCTCACTTGGCTTCCAGAGAGAGCGCCCCGAGGGCAGAGCGGGCAGGAATTAACGCTGTGCCCCGGGTTGCCACAGTACATGCAGAGGTTCAGCTTCAGCCGTCTGGTTCACTCCGCCAGAGTTAGTGGGGCGCGGCCAAGCTGCATGGGCTCAATAGCGGAAGAGCGCTCGGAAGCTACGGGTCTAGATGGGTTGCGAGCTGTTGGAGGCTCGTGGACTACAGAAGGGCTCCGAAAAGCACGATCCCGAAGCAAATTATCCACGGTGATAGAGAGCTGTATATAGTCCTCCAGTGACAGCGACTCCCCGCGGCACGCTAACTCCATCTGGAGTCGATCATTCAACCCCAGGCGGTAAACAGTTAATAATGCCGGGTCGTTGAACCCGCTACCCGCGGCAATGGTGCGAAAATCGAGTGCGTAGGCGGCGGCCGTGCGCGACGCCTGTTTTAAAAACATGAGGCAGCTGCCGAGATCTCGGCCAGCTGACGGGGGATTAAAGACCACGGCAATTTGGTGACAGAACTGACTGTATGATAACAACAGGGGACTCTGCGCCGTCCACAATGCGGTGGCCCATTGCCGTGCTTTGCCCGAGAGCAGTGAAATAACAAAGTGCACCTTCTCACAGTCGGTTTGCAAAAGGGGTGATACATCATGTACACAGAGCATTGCATCAAAACCCCTGGCAAGCGTCCGACGAACCGTCAAACCGCTCGGGGTTTGAAAGCTCGCGGCGCTGGGGAATGCATTGGGAACATCACCAGTGGGAACATCAACGGACACAGGGACAGGTGCAGGCGGAACAGATAAAAACTGAGTAGAAATAGCACGTACCGTCTGCAGGATCTCCTGAATCTGCTGTCCCTGAGCCGCGAGAGTTCGGTCGTGTTGGCCGACCGTAGATCCCTGGGCGGAAAGCGCCGTGCAAATCCGCTCCAATGAGCTGCGGAAATCTTCAGCGGTTTCCATTGTGACTGCCTGCGGTGGGGTTGGTTATTCTGTAACCCACACTCGCATACACAAGATGAGACAGTCACAATGTATATCAAAACTGCTTTTATTTTTATAAGAGCAGGCGAAGGTACAATAAGGAAAATCCAGAGGGAGAATGGTCGAGGAAAGCGTAGGGTCGAGAGCCGGGTAATCAGGATGAAACAGAAGGGCAAATCTACAAATAGAGTGGTCAAGGGAAGCGAGGGGTCAAGCCGGGTAATCAAATATATAGCAGGGTAATCTAGCAAGTAGAAAGGATAAACTAGGGGATCACTAGTCGCTGGCAAAGTGCAGGGGTAAACTATACGATAACCAACAAATGAGAAATGAATGTGTAGTGGTAGATATAGTGGAAAACAGCAGTGGTGCAGGTGAAACGAATGACAGGTGATTGGGACTGTGGCAGGTGTAACTAATGTGTGGGGATTGGAAGTGCGTGAGTGCAGGTGGTCATAATGTTCAGGCTGATTGAGGCGAGTGTGGAAGTGTCTAATACTCTGGCGATAGGGAGCGGGCATGAGTGCCCGAGGGGGGAGAATGCGAGCGAGCATGAATGCTCGGGGAAACTGAACTAGTGTGGGAACACGAGGGAATGGGTTGAGCCGAAGAGGTGGGATTCGTTACAGGTGTTAAGTTTGATACCAATCTGTCCTTTGAAAATCAAATTACCAATGTTTGTAGAACAGCATTCTTCCACCTAAGAAATATTGCTAAATTAACGCACATGCTCTCTGTTGCTGATGCCGAAAAATTAATTCATGCGTTCACGACCGCAAGACTATTGCACAGTCTTATAGCTTTACATCAATAAAATATATCAAAATTAAGTCAAAACTAAATTAATTTCAATGCTAACTTATAAACCTTTAAAGACCTTCACTGAGCTCTGACATTGTTTATCTTTGATATATACTTCCACTGAAACCACCATCTGCGTTATTTCAACTGCATTATTTAAAAATCGTCTATAAAAGCAGAATTCCTGTTGAACAACTACATTACCTATGGTCCAGCAGAGAAAGCTTCACCAATCAGACAACTATGGCCAATGGAGCCCACAAAATAGACCGGAAGCGACCACACACTCCAATGACGAACTCTGTATTACGCAAACAAGTTTGTCTCCCTGCACTTATATATTTGTGTATTGGAACGTTTAGCAATAAACAAAAACTATATCGTTTCTATACTTATAATCAACAACCTAAATTCAATAGTTTTATATATTCCCATCGCTTTTTAGTTGTAGTTTTTACCCCGTGAAGGACGGTAAGTACACAGAGTCTTGTATCTTTGTCTTTTTAGTCCGATTTTCAAATACTTTTTGTCTCAAAACAAAGTTTGTGATTTTGCGATTAACCTTGGATCTGGTTGGTTTGGTTCATGGCTTATAACTCTTTAATAGAGGATTTTATGAAAAACCTATGCAAACAAATATGTTGTGAATGTGGAGAATTAGAAACTTTGGAACACATTACATTAAGATGCAATCAATATTCAATGGAAAGAAATATGAGAACTTATTGATTATTGGGGAAAGGACTAGAAGATTTGTGAATTGTAGGGTAGTTATGGACTTTTTGAGAAACAGGACTTGACCAAAGAATATAACAATGTGAAATATTAATAAAAATACAGAGGGATATATAAAAATAAATACTGATAAACACCCTGGGTGATGTGATCCGGGCATGAGGAGCTGAACACGCAGAAGCCCGGATCACGCATTGCAGAGGTGAACATACACAACATAACACAATATGTAGTAAAGTTAGTCACTATGTTGGATGCACAATTAACAGTAGGTGGTGGTATCTGCTTATGGCATCAATCCTCCATTTAACTAAAAGAAGAAGACACGACCGCCTGCCTTTCACCTTATGACACACATCATGAGCGAGGCCCTTAAAATCAGAAGCAAACATCATGTACTTGTGTCTGATTGCAAATGCTTTATTGACTAAATGTTTGACATTTTACAGCCCATTTAGTGACATTCATACAGCACATCATTTTACTGTTTCTCGCAAAATATTAATGTTGATGAAAAAGGTTTTGAGTGGAACTAGATCATACACACTCAAACTAACAGTTTTATTTGATCTTTATTTTCTCTCATGAAAGACACAGCAAATTTACAGAATAAACATCAGTGATATGTCCATAACATGATTCAATCAAGTACTAACCACAAATAAATCTGGCCTCTATGAACTATTTCTTGTAAAACTGATCACCTTTACAATATGTTACATTTGCATTTTACCTGTTGTAGGTAAAGGAATGAACAAAACAAATTGGCAGATGTCTTCATTGTACTTATGCTCAAACACACATCCTAGTTGAAAAGACCAGTTTACACCAGTATGACTCTCCATGCAGCCCAAGGCTGGTTTATACTGGTCTAGACTCATGGCAGAATCCCAAATTGAAGATCAGCATCCATAACACAACATATGCTGGTGACTGGCTATACTGGTCTTTTCAACAGTGATTGCTGTGGTTGACTGACAGCACTGGGTAAAGCTGCTCTTGGGCAGGAGCAGATCCACAAAAATCCAGTCACGCCCTCTTCCCTATAAAGTAGGACCACAGATACGCAAGGCTTCTTTTTAATATCCTAAAACTTCTACTTCTCCTCCGGTTTGTCTTCATCTTTTTTTTCCTCTGGTTCCTCGTCTTTCTTCTCTGGGATTACTGGTTCTGGCTCCACACCACCAGATGCAGTGATCTTCTTTTCTAATTTAGTGACACGCTTCTTGAGTTTCCCCTGTGCAGCCTCGTGTTCAGCTAACAGGCGAGCAAAACGTGTCTGCAGTTTGTCCAGCACACTGCCGATTTTGATGACCTTCTCCTCCATGTCTTTGGGGTCGGGCCCCTGCTTGGCCAACTCCAAATCCAGCAGATTGTCCTAGGGAAGATAAAGGGGAAATTCATAAAATTATTCATAAAATAGAGTTGTTCTATTCTAGTGCTAGTGCATCCACACCTTGATACAAATCTGCAGAATAAACGGGCCAACATCAAAGTTTCTGCAAAAAAGATTTTATGGGCATCATCTATAAAATGTGGATAAGGATATTTGAAGTCCTTATTTTTACAGTTTCCCCCATAAAATAAGCACTAATGAGACCTGTTGAAGTGGTTGTTTTCCTTCTAGCTTGTCCATTAGCTTTAAACTTCATGCTAACCCAAATCCTAATCCTAAACCTTTAATTCCTTATGCTAATTCAACCTGATACCTTCATAAGGATCTGTCGTCCTTTCTCCTCCAGCATGGCCTTTGCATCTGGATATTCGGTCAGCGCCTCCATTAGGTCATCTTTGGAAAGGCAGAACAGGTCTGAATAGCCAATGCTGCGGATGTTGGCGGTTCTGCGATTTCCCGCCTTACTGCCTTTGATGTTGAGGATGCTGATCTCTCCAAAGTAACTGCCATCACTAAGTACAACAAACTGTGTGACTCCATCATCGGCCACCACGGCAAGTTTTCCTTCTTTGATGATGTACATCTCACGGCCAATGTCACCCTTCTTGCAGATGTAGTCACCCGGGCTGTACACCTGGGGCTGCAACTTCAGTACCAGCTCGACCAACAGTCCGGCCTCACAGTCGGCAAAGATCCGAACCTTCTTCAGAGTATCCAAGTGGACGTTTATAGCAATCTCCGCTCTCAGCTTGTCAGGCAGGAACTTGAGTACCTCTCTCTCGTCTACTGCTTTCTTATTGGTCCACAAGTAATCAAACCATTTGATGACCCGTTTCTCCAAGTCCTTTGTGACCTTCCGAAAACTCATGTACTGCTTAATAGCATCAATGCGAGACTGGAAATTTGCTCGAGCTGCGTTTGCGTTCGTGATCATGGAGCCCACGTTACCGACAATGGTGGCAAAAATTAACACGCCAACCAGGAAATCAGTCACCACAAAGAAGTATTCAGAGTTTTCGACAGGTGGTGGTGTCTCTCCGATGGTGGTGAGCGTCAGGGTAGACCAGTACATGCTGTAAGCGTACTTTCTCACTAACCGCCCAAACTCAGGGTCTGAGGTGTCTGGGTACACAAAGGCATCTGCTCCAAAGCCAATGGCCTTGGAGAATGAGTAATACATGCAGGCATTCCAGTGGATGATGATCACAATGTACATGACGAGGTTGGAGATTCGGAACACGTTGGGAAAGTTGGTCCGTGTTTCCGTGCGCTGGAAAAACTCAAACAAGCGATTGATTCTTAACAGCTTATTCATGCGAATCTCAGGGTAGTTCATGCCAAAGAACAAGTAGAAAAGGTCTGTTGGGACCATGGAGGCCAGGTCCAGTTTGAACTGTACACTCTGCCTGTAGCGATCTCTAAGCTTCTTCTCATCTTTTACTAAGAGACCCTGCTCCAGGTATCCTACAAACACAAACATTTAAACCCACTTAGTGTTAAATATGAAGGAGCTGATAAGAAGCTGAAGGAGCCGGAGCTCACCTGTTCTGGTCCTGAACAGCATGTCGGCCAGATACACCATATCAGATACATAATCCAGAATGAACCAGTATATCAAATAATCTCCCTGCAATTCCTCAAAACACGCTCTGAGAGACACAGAGAGAGTCAGACATGTTATTGGATGTCAAGCGAAGAGCTGCGTCTTTCTTGAGAAGTTCCCACTACTGGACTAAACAGCCACAATAACCCTATAACAAAGACCAATGTGTTGTTGTTTGTGATGCTCAAGGAGGATTTGGCTTTTTATGTACACACTTTGGTTTTTCCACACATGTTGTCTGATGTATGTACAAATGAACATAAAACATCTAGAAGTACTGCTCTTCATCTGTGATATGAAGGTAAGATCAGGCACCTGGCTATGATGAGAATCCAGTTGTACATCACAGGACACGTGATCACAAACAGCCAGTTGTAGTACATGTTTCCAGCTGGATCTACAACATAAATCTCCTTCGGTCTGGAACACAAAATCAGATTTAAGACTGGTTAGAATATAAATGTAGACGAGCACACAAGCCTTCATGATTCTGAATGGTCAAGTCATTTCTTTGACACAAAACAGAACAGCATAAGAATGTTTGATCACAAGTTTTCAAACAGATCCCAAACTCAGGCTACTGACTGAGCCAATGTTGTTATTGTATATCTGACTGCTCAAACAAACAAACTGCATTTCTGTTTGGTGCCACTAAAATCTGAAATGACACACTCAATCAATTAATAACATCAACGATAAATAGATAAAGACAATCTAGTGCAGCAATTACTAAAAATATTAACAGAGATGAACATACTCTTCTTTCTTTTCTTCTTTCTTTTCTTTAGGCTTCTCTTTCTCCTTCTCTTTTGCCTCTTTCTTCTTCTTCTCTGTCTTTTCCTTTTTCTCTTTCTTCTCTTTTTTCCTGAAACAACACACATATCTGGAGTAGTTGGTCACACACAGCTAAGAATAAAACAAATGTTATCTCATCTTACTCTTTCTTCTTGTTTTTCATCTTTTCTTTTTTCATTTTCTTTTCTTCCTCTCTGTAAATAGAAAGCAAACTAATGATTAAAATATTTTACAGTAATGCCTTGTAAGAGTGTGTGTATTGTGTTGTGAAATTGTTTGTGTATTAGTGTTGCATTGAATGTGTTTTTTAAGTGTGTATTTGTTTGTCATAGTGTGTTTGTTAACTCACTCTTCGTTGTTATTGTTGTTGTTGATGTTAAAGTAAGTTCCAGCATCTCTATGTTTATTCTCTCTTCAGAAAAACAGACACACATTTATAAATCATCAACACAATTACAGTCTATTAATCTTCATATTACTGAGCAACAGATAATCCAACCAGTTATATCCACTAACAATTGGTTAATTTAGTACACAATTAAACAACCCATCAATAATTCGTCAATTATTTACCACATTAAAAGATTTCTATCTAATACAAACCAAATATCCATCACCCATAATGCATTGCTCACATAATTTCCACTGTGTTGCCCATGGTAACCTCATCCAACCCCTCCATGAGAGTCCTGGGTGTGTCCAGAGGTCTCACTCGAACGGACATCACAGCTGATTGGTCAGGCCACCAGTCCGTCACACAGTACTGGAACAAGCTTTATATTTAAAAAACTATACATATGTCGATTACAATTCAGTATAAAAAAATAAATTGTTCATTTAATTGAGAAATGTCATTGTTGGAAAGGTTAATTCAAGTCTACTGAGCCATTTGAATGTAGTTTGTTACAGAAATGTCTCAGATGAATAAACAAAACATGCAACTCTGGATTCCTGAAACAGGATTAAAATATGTCAATATTTTATAAACAGACACAACAGAGTGTAATTAAAATAAGCCTGAATGCAGTAAAGTATAAAGTGAGTCAATGAAGGATCACTCACCTCTAGCCGACTTCACACACACCTGAAGACTGCTATGACATCATCACAGGTGTGCCAGCAAACAAATGAACTCATTCTCTCTCTCTCTCTCACACACACACACACACACACACACACACACACACATACACACTTACTATGTGAAAAAGTCTTTCTAATACAGCTGGAATGGGGCTAATTTTGATCAGAACTCCCAAACGATCACGAACTGAGAGAGGACTTCAAATGGGTGCTGTAGGATTTAGGATTATACAAGATGATAATGACAGTCACTAGGTCTCACACACACACACACACACACACACACACACACACACACACACACACACACACAGTCGTGTTTCCATGTTTTATGGGGACTTTCCATAGACATAATGGTTTTTATACTGTACAAACTTTATATTCTATCCCCTAAACCTAACCCTACCCCTAAACCTAACCCTCACAGAAAACATTCTGCATTTTTACATTTTCAAAAAACATAATTTAGTATGATTTATAAGCTGTTTTCCTCATGGGGACCGACAAAATGTCCCCACAAGGTCAAACATTTCGGGTTTTACTATCCTTATGGGGACATTTGGTCCCCACAAAGTGATAAATACATGCTCACACACACACACACACACACACACACACACACACACACACACACACACAAACACAGACACACACACACACACACACACACACACACACACACACACATGCACATGTTGGGTTTCCATGTTTTATGGGGAATTTTCATTGACATAATGGTTTTTATACTGTACAAACTATATATTCTATCCCCTAAACCTAACCCAACCCCTAAACCTAACACAACCCCTAAACCCAAAACAACCCCTAAACCTAACACAACCCCTAAACCCAAAACAACCCCTAAACTTAACACAACCCCTAAACCCAACACAACCCCTAAACCAACACAATCCCTAAACCCAACACATCCTCTAAACCCAACACATCCCCTAACCCTAACACAACCCCTGAACCCAACACAAACCCTAAACCTAACACAACCCCTAAACCCAACACAACCCCTAAACCTAACACAACCCCTAAACCTAACATAACCCCTAAACCCAACCCAACCCCTAAACCCAACACAACCCCTACACATAACATAACACAACCCCTAAACCCAACACAACCCCTAACCCTAACCCAACCCCTAAACCCAACACATCCCCTAAATCCAACACAACCCCTAAACATAACATAACACAACCCCTTCTGCATTTTTACCTTTTCAAAAAACATAATTTAGTATGATTTATAAGCTGTTTTCCTCATGGGGACCGACAAAATGTCCCCACAAGGTCAAAAATTTCGGGTTTTACTATCCTTATGGGGACATTTGGTCCCCACAAAGTGATAAATACACGCTCACACACACTTACACACAAACACTTACTCAAACACATACATACACACACACACAAAAACACACATGTTGTGTTTCCATGTTTTATGGGGACTTTCCATAGACATAATGGTTTTTATACTGTTCAAACTTCATATTCTATCCCCTAAACCTAACCCTACCCCTAAACCTAACCCTCACAGAAAACTTTCTGCATTTTTACATTTTCAAAAAACATAATTTAGTATGATTTATAAGCTGTTTTCCTCATGGGGACCGACAAAATGTCCCCACAAGGTCAAAAATGGTTTTACTATCCTTATGGGGACATTTGGTCCCCACAAAGTGATAAATACACGCTCACACACACAAACACACACACACACACACACACACACACACACACACACACTCAAACACATACATACACTCTCACACACACACAGATGCATCTGTAACATGGGATCGTGAGTGAAGCATTTCAAAGATACAATACATTCCTCGTTGTCAATACTGCATCTGAAATTGTCAGTTTGATTGAGATATTTGAAAACGACCTTTGAGCAACAATTTATCAGTTCAATATAAAACTTGTTTGACGTTAACCCTTTCTTTCGATGTGTGTGTTATTGTTGTAGTGTGTGTTGTGTTGTTCACCTTGAGGGCAGCAGATACAGGGATCATCTGATAATGTGCACGGTCAGCTCTCTGCACTAATGACCCATAAACCTGTTAATCCTGTAGGGTTCAGAATAACTCAACACTCTTTACGAGAGGAAGCAGATTCAGTCATTTCACAGTACAGCATAATCACTTGTCTTACACTTGTCTAATAGTTCTTTTGTATGTTTTATCATATCTTCTCTTGAAGAGCATGACATTTTCAAAGGCTCTTGGATTCTCAGATGTGTGTGTTCTTCTGTGTATTTGTCAGTGCAAGACTTCAGTTACAGAAATCAAAATAAAGAAACAAATAAGAACAAACTTAAAAGAACTTTATTTGTGTCATGGAGTGAAAAGCACCCATTTAACTGACTATTTTTCTCCACAGAACTTTTAGATAAAACTTTCAATAAACCCTAATCAATAAATAAAATCTGGAATCAATAAATGTTTTTACAGACACAGTTTCTCTGGTGAGGACACGGGATGGCACCAAATGTTTGTAAAGGGAGCTGTTGAACAGTTATTATATCAGGGTCAGAGGTCACCCGTTTGGACAGGAAATGGAAAGTTCTCATGGTCCCCATAAAGATATATCATGAATTCAATCGAACTCCAAATATATCTGAAGACAAATAATAGAAACAAGAGGTTAAGTTTTGATAAGCATCATTCAGTCGCCTTGCAATTCTCATTAGTTTTGTGTCTGATAATATATAACAAGTGTCTCTCTCTCTCTGTGTGTGTGTGTGTGAATATGAATGTGTGTGTGTGAGTGTGTGCATGTGTGTGTGTGCGAGTGTGTGAACGTGCGTGGGGCACTCATACATCTTCCACTTTCTCATTTGCCTTAAATGGCAATAATAATGAAAGCCGTCATTTTACGCTAATCTATAATCAAAAGATCTATAATACATTCTCCGCTGATGTGTTTTTACTAAAGTGCCCATTTTCACGTACAGGTTACATTTGGTTGTTATACTGTAATTTAAAATATGAGAAGTGGATGCTGCTGTACTACAGTGACATGACAGAGAATTACAATATCACACAGAGTTTACAGTGAATAACCTGACACTGCATTGGCTGGTGTGAAATGAACAGCTCTGATTGGCTGGTGTGAAATGAACAGCTCTGATTGGCTGGTGTGAAATGAACAGCTCTGATTGGCTGGTGTGAAATGAACAGCTGTGATTGGCTGGGGTGAAATGAACAGCTCTGATTGGCTGGGGTGAAATGAACAGCTCTGAATGGCTGGTGTGAAATGAACAGCTCTGATTGGCTGGGGTGAAATGAACAGCTCTGATTGGCTGGTGTGAAATGAACAGCTCTGATTGGCTGGGGTGAAATGAACAGCTCTGAATGGCTGGTGTGAAATGAACAGGGCTACGTTCAGCGCCGACAAAACGTTGCACAACGTTTTTTAAACAGAAACGGTGATGCGTTGAACGCACTGTTCTGATGACGCAAGAGTTGCAACTATGGCAGCTGAGAAGGCCATTCTTTGTGTTCTTTGTGAAGAATTTTCGGAGCCTGATGAAGTCGGTATAAATATGTGTTTAATACTGCAAAATATGCCCCATGTTACAGTTACTGCACTTGCCGCCTCAGAACACGAGAGAACTTCCCAATCGAGTGAAGGGATTTGTGGAAACTGTGGTTCCTAATTATTGTGATACAACATTTGCCTCGCATTTTAGGATGAAAAGACAAACATTTCAGGTGAATGATAATCCACTTCTTACCTCCGAGAGAAGTTATGATCTGTATGACCTTGTTTTGTTATTGCTTATCATTATTGCTGATCACTGTTGTTTTGCTATATTATTGTAATATTTACCATAATATAATCAGAGGAGTATAGAAAAGTTTATGAAATGGTCACTTCACAATTCAACAGCAAAATATATAGAGATGTGTAGCGTTTAATCAGTGTTTAGCAAACCTTCCTAAGGAAAGGACCACAAGACATTGCAATTACAAAATATTTTGACAGACTTAAAGTTCCAGATCTATACCTGTGATTTTATTATTTCAGTTATATTGCCTGTAATGTAAGTAAACATGTGCAAACAAAATACTTGCTCTTAATTAATTTATTTTGCTGTTAAGTACATTTACTTACAAATTCCACTGTATAAAGCAATATGTGCATCAGTGTGTATACAACAGTCATAGCAAGATTTGTCTCATCTTATTTACAGCATCATAGGGATGTAGAAACTTCTAATATAAATGCTGCATATACTTTTCTACAGGCTCTCTGTGAGAAAGTTGGTTCTTTCCTTCTAAACAGAACCTTGGACATCCCCAAACAATTGCTGTGCTCTATTTGGTTGTTGGCAACCCAAGAGAGCTTCAGGGGTGTTGCAGACCGGTTTGATATGTCAAAAGGAACCCTTCATTATATTTTTTTGGATATTTGCATGGTCCTTTGTACACTGAGTAACCAATACATTCAATGGCCCAGAGAGGATGAGTTTGCAAACCTGGCAAATGGCTTTCAGGACAAAACTGGCTTTCCTGGAGTCATTGGAGCAATCGATGGCACACACATTCCCATCCTAGCACCCACATTCCATAGAAACAGTTACATAAACAGGAAAGGACATGCAAGTATTCAACTCCAAGCAGTGTGTACATCACAGATGAGGTTCCTGGATGTGTACACTGGTTGGCCAGGGTCTGTGCACGATGCTAGAGTGTTTCGAAACTGCCCATTAAATAGCCATCTCCAGGATGTGATGAGAAGTGACTACCACCTGCTTGGAGACTCTGCATACCCACTCAGCACATCTCTCATTACACCATACAGAGATAATGGGCACTTGTCCCAAAGACAGAAAAAATTTAACACAGTCCACAGCTCCACCAGAGTTGTGATAGAAAGGGCATTTGGCCTTCTAAAGGGAAATGGAGACGACTAAAATACTTGCCCATGGGAGACCTTAAAAAGTCCCAGTGGTTATCACAGCTGCGTGTGTTTTACACAATTTCCTCTTGAGGGAGGAAGGCCACCAAATGGAGGATTGTGAAGAAGTGGATGGCAACAATGACAATGATTGTGAAGCAGGATACCCTGAAAATACTTCAGGTCAAAGAAAAAGGGATGAACTTGCTTTATTTTTGGTGGAAGATGATTAAAGTTTATGTTTAACTCATTCTTATTGTGTACACCTAAGTTTTCAGAAGTTTTTGTTTCATAACAGAATGGAAGTAAAATAATGAATAAAAAGCCACAAATGTGAGGTGATCAATATTGCATTTATATCTCTCAGCATATATACTGTACATCATGTAATTAAACAAACAAAATAGAACCCAACCATCAGCAGAATGTAGAAAAAGGAGAAAACCCAAATTACTATTTCTTCGTCAAAGCAGAAACAAAATCTTTTAGGATGTTGTTACGTTCACTTGCCACTTCCACTGCTTGTTTTTGCAGGCTTATGACTTCTGACATCTGCCTCCTTTGCTCATTGACATACTGTTCAAACCACTCAGGTGCTTCAGACTTGCGCTTTCTCCTTTTGCTACAATCTGCTGATGCCTTAGGTTGTGAATTTGATGATTGTGAATTTGATGATTGTGAAGAAGCCTCTATGTGGAAAAAAAAAGAAAAAAAAGTTTAAACTTGGTGGCCTTAAAATGGTAATGATGAAGGCAGCAAACATCACTTGCCTCTAACAAATACATTTTTTGGTTCTCACATGGACACATCTCCTCTAAATTTGAGTCATGTACCAACAAAGCTTCTTTAAACATCCAGTTAACCCAGATTCTAATTACCTGAGCCACACAATAGACATCCTTTAAATAAAGCTGTTAGCAACCCTACCAAGTTATGGAGTAAAAATAGATGCCAACATTGGAGCTACTATGTATCCAACATGGATGCTAATGTGAGACCATCACAGAGTGATTTAATTAAAACCTACAATTAACATCCAATAATGTTTACATAATAATATTTTTAGTAAATCATGAATAACATTTTCTTTGAATCTGGTGTGCTAATTCAGGTTGATGTGGCACAAAAAAAAATTAAGTGATTAATCAACTATTGATAATCAATGATGCCATCTACATTGGAAATATCTGTTGCAACGACAATATGCATGTGTCCCATTTCATTTTGTGCTGCACATGCTGGCACGTCTACACAAATGGTTTAGAACATTCGTGCCCGGTGTAGACAGCCTCAAGTTGGTGCGGCAAATTGCGTCAATGGATGCTCCCAGTGTAGACAGCATGTAAGTTTACATTATAATGAAAATCTCCATTTGAACAACATGAGGATGAGTAAATGATGACAGAATTTTAATGTTTGGTTATCCATTTTACTACGATGTGTGTGTTTACCTGAGCAGCATCGCCTTCTTCTGAGCTGTCAGAATCTGACTTCAATAAAATGAATTCATTCATTAATGATTTCATATCCACCAGTTTAAATACAGATATTGAACTGATCAGAGATCAGACAAACAGAGATAATTATACAAACACACTTACTATTACAGCCTGCTGGATAAATGAATACACCTGAAATCACAAACATTCATCAAAATTAATCTCCACAAAAACATAAATGGAGAAATGTGTGTTTTGTGATAAGTTGATGTTTTCCCCGTTTGACCATCAATAGTAACATAATCAAAAAATGTCTAGTGTATGAAGATTGAAAGATTGAGTTTTCAGTAGCTCTGCTTTAGTTCTGTATAATTCTACAGTCTCTCATTTACCTGCTGAGGGACATTTGATGGGAGGAAATACGACATCTGCTTTTAAACAGAGAGAGAGAGAGAAACACATCAGCACTGAATGGAGACAAAGTTTCAGAATGTGAATTCAGATGTCGCGTGACCTGCGCCTGCAGAGCCGGAGACTCCAATGGGAGGGTGTGAAGATTAGGGGCAGGGCTGGGGGCGGAGTTACTGGCAGAGACATGGGTGGGGACAGGGGCGGAGCGTGTTACAGGCTGGAGAAATGCACTGTTTGCTTTTAAAGACTCAAACATACGACTACGGCTCATCTAAGGAGAAAAATCACCCAATGAAAGCAGATTCAGAGCAGAAAAAAAAGAGCAAATTCTTCCCATTTTCTCGTACACAAACTCACCTTGCTGTTGTCTGCTGGTGCAGTGTGTGTTATTTGTGTGTTGTGGTCAACAGTGGTCACTGGCATAAGAAGTGTGTGTTGTTGATACGGACCCACAACTGAAACTGGATAGAGCATGACAGTGAAGCCCTGTGCTGTGGGAAACTGCAAACATACACATGATCATTACCCATTAACGTTTGCAGATATAATGTGTCAGTTGGTTTTTAGAGCAGATACACACACACACACACACACACTCTCTCTCTCTCGCTCTCTCTCTCTCACACACTCTCCCTCTCTCACACATACACATACACACACTCTCTCTCTCTCTCTCTCTCTCTCACACTCTCCCTCTCTCACACATACACAAACACACACATACACACACTCTCTCTCTCTCTCTCTCTCTCTCTCTCTCATTCACCCTCTCACTCTCTCTCTCACCCTCTCATTCTCTCTCACACACACAAACACAATCTCTCTCTCTCTCTCTCTCTCTCTCTCTCACACTCTCCCTCTCTCACACATACACAAACACACACATTCTCACCCTCTCATTCTCTCTCACACACACAAACACAATCTCTCTCTCTCTCTCTCTCTCTCTCTCTCTCTCTCACACTCACACACTCACACAGACACATATTATTTAAAAAACAAACTGTAAATCTTGATCCACAAACACGCGCACACATAGTCAATTCAATTCAAAATGCTTTATTGGCATGACTGTACATATTACAATATTGCCAAAGCTTGGAACACATAGAATGATTATAAAGACATCAAAATAATAAAGTATATAACTTAAATTTAAATGTACAAATTAAATTCATTGTACAAATTAACAGAGTAACAGATTACAATATCTGTGAACATTCGATACCACAGTGTTTTAAAACAAACTGTAAATCTTGATCCACATACACACCCAAACACACACTCTCTCTCTCACACACACACCCAAACACACACTCTCTCTCTCACACACACACCCAAACACACACTCTCTCTCAAACACACACACTCTCTCTCAAACACACACACTCTCTCTCAAACACACACACTCTCTCTCAAACACACACACACACACACACACACACACACACAGTATTCAGTGGAAGTATTCCAAACACACACATCGTCAACAGGATCTCCAGCATCTGTTCAGATCTGTAAAAATATGACATGATTTTCAAAAACAGACAGATCTCTTGAGAGAACAGCAAAATGTCACACACACTCAGAGTTCTGCTGTGATAGTCTGTGTGCAAGTGAATTTGAAGAGTACAACCACACACACATTACATCTGTCAGACTGAGAAACAGACATTCTGTAACCACAGACAGATTACAGACACACCTGAACCATTTTTGGTGGATTGAACTGGAGTCAAATTAGTAAATTATAGTGTCTGAGAATGTTTTGACCTGTACTGACAAGTACAGGTCAAAACACACACACACACACACACACACACACACACACACACACGCTTGTGTTTCCATGTTTTATGGGGACTTTCCATAGACATAATGGTTTTTATAATGTACAAACTTTATATTCTATCCCCTAAACCTAACCCTACCCCTAAACCTAACCCTCACAGAAAACTTTCTGCACTTTTACATTTTCAAAAAACATAATTTAGTATGATTTATAAGCTGTTTTCCTCATGGGGACCGACAAAATGTCCCCACAAGGTCAAACATTTTGGGTTTTAGTATCCTTATGGGGACATTTGGTCCCCACAAAGTGATAAACACACACACACACACACACACACACACACACACACACACACACACACACACACACACACACACGTTGGTCTACCTATCATTATGAGGACTTTCCATAGACATAATGACTTTTATACTGTATAAACTATAGATTCTATCCTCTAAACCTAACACAAACCCTAAACCTAACCCTCACAGAAAACCTTCTGTATTTTTACATTTTCAATAAAACATTGTTTAGTATGATTTTTAAGCGATTTGAATTATGGGGACACTAGAAATGTCCTCATAAAATCACATTTATAGCATAATAACCTTGTAATTACTAATTTGTAACTTACAAAATTGTCCTCGTAAATCACAAAAACACGCACGCACGCACACACACACACACACACACACACACACACACACACACACACACACACACACACACACACACGTTTACAGCAATTTAATTAAACAGAGTTCAATGAATTTCTGAATTCAGTGATAAGCCTTGTGATAGGGACTAATGCACCCACAAGGTGAATCATACCGGAGATAAGGGATGGCATCAGGGTTAGATGTTTAGTCAGAAATACTGTCTAAAAGCAATCATAAAAACAATGTTACATAAAAAAACTGCCAAAAACTCAGTATACATCTTGTTTGTCCCTATATTGGCAGGTGCCTTAAAACAAAAATTTTCCCAACTTTGCAAATTGGAACAAACTCATTTTAATCAAATTAAACCTTACCTCCCCCTTCTTAAATGCAATACCTTTAAAACAAAGCAAATAAATACAATAAATGGGATGGATAAAAACGTTTGCACAATCAAACCCCAGTAAATTTTTTAATGGTTGAGAAAGATAATAAATAAGTCCTTTGAACACAGTAAAATTCTGTGATGGGAGACTGCTCCACAGGCTCACCATCACAAACATTTATAGTTAAATGTTTTTTGAAAACATCCTAATTCAACTACCTCCCTTCTGTCACTGTTCCAAAAAAAAGGTTCCAGTCCTATGCCTATCTGTACCCCCCAGATGGTCTCTGAGACTTTTGGCTATTAGGTTAAAACTTTTAGATTTTTCCTACAGTCCATCCTTGTTCTAAAGAGAAATTCCTGTCTGTGCCTATTTGTGCCCTCCAGATGGCCTTAGGGACATGCGGCAACTAGGTTTAAAATTTTTCCAGGAGAAGGATCCCGAGAAAAATGTAGGGAATTTCGTGCGCACAACCTTTTATTACAAACTAAATCCTATATTTGCCTAATCTAACACCCCCCCCAGATGGTCTTAGCAATATACAGCCCCAGATGGCCCTAGAGATATGTGGCAAGCAGGCTTTTAAGGGAAGATCCTAAAATGATCCTAAGACCCCATTCAGACTACCCCCAGAAAGTATTTTTAAAGGGGAATATTAGTGACACCTCATCAGTAGTAAGCCCCAGAATCTTCAGGCGTTTCAGCCTCTTCTTACTATACACCCT